>NC_053026.1:461007728-461145571 GCF_003073215.2 Triticum urartu | reverse complement strand
TGAAAGATGTTCCCTATGCTTCAGCCATAGGATCTATCATGTATGCAATGCTGTGTACCAGACCTGATGTGTGCCTTGCTATAAGTTTAGCAGGGAGGTACCAAAGAAATCCAGGAGTGGATCACTGGACAGCGGTCAAGAACATCCTGAAATACCTGAAAAGACCTAAGGATATGTTTCTCGTATATGGAGGTGACAAAGAGCTCACCATAAAAGGTTACGTTGATGCAAGCTTTGACACTGATCCGGACGATTCTAAATCGCAAATCGGATACGTGTTTACATTAAACGGTGGAGCTGTCAGTTGATGCAGTTCTAAACAAAGCGTCGTAGCGGGATCTACATGTGAAGCAGAGTACATAGCTGCTTCGGAAGCAGCGAACGAAGGAGTCTGTATGAAGGAGTTCATATCCGATCTAGGTGTCATACCTAATGCATCGGGTCCGATGAAAATCTTTTGTGACAATACTGGTGCAATTGCCTTGGCAAAGGAATCCAGATTTCACAAAAGGACCAAACACATCAAGAGACGCTTCAACTCCATCCGGGATCTAGTCCAGGTGGGAGACATAGAGATTTGCAAGATACATATGGATCTGAATATTGCAGACCCGTTCACTAAGCCCCTTCCACGAGCAAAACATGATCAGCACCAAGGCTCCATGGGTGTTAGAATCATTACAGTGTAATCTAGATTATTGACTCTAGTGCAAGTGGGAGACTGAAGGAAATATGCCCTAGAGGCAATAATAAAGTTATTATTTATTTCCTTATAATCATGATAAATGTTTATTATTCATGCTAGAATTGTATTAACCAGAAACATAATACATGTGTGAATACATAGAGAAACAAAGTGTCACTAGTATGCCTCTACTTGACTAGCTCGTTAATCAAAGATGGTTATGTTTCCCGACCATGAACAATGAGTTGTTATTTGATTAACGAGGTCACATCATTAGTTGAATGATCTGATTGACATGACCCATTCCATTAGCTTAGCACCCGATCGTTTAGTATGTTGCTATTGCTTTCTTCATGACATATACATGTTCCTATGACTATGAGATTATGCAACTCCCGTTTGCCGGAGGAACACTTTGGGTGCTACCAAACGTCACAACGTAACTGGGTGATTATAAAGGAGCATTACAGGTGTCTCCAAAGGTAGATGTTGGGTTGGCGTATTTCGAGATTAGGATTTGTCACTCCGATTGTCGGAGAGGTATCTCTGGGCCCTCTCGGTAATACACATCACATAAGCCTTGCAAGCATTACAACTAATATGTTAGTTGTGAGATGATGTATTACAGAACGAGTAAAGAGACTTGCCGGTAACGAGATTGAAATAGGTATTGGATACCGACGATCAAATCTCGGGCAAGTAACATACCGATGACAAAGGGAACAACGTATGTTGTTATGCGGTCTGACCGATAAAGATCTTCGTAGAATATGTAGGAGCCAATATGGGCATCCAGGTCCCGCTATTGGTTATTGACCGGAGACGTGTCTCGGTCATGTCTACATTGTTCTCGAACCCGTAGGGTCCGCACGCTTAAGGTTATGATGACAGTTATATTATGAGTTTATGCATTTTGATGTACCGAAGGTTGTTCGGAGTCCCGGATGTGATCACGGACATGACGAGGAGTCTCGAAATGATCGAGACATAAAGATTGATATATTGGAAGCCTATGTTTGGACATCGGAAGTGTTCCGGGTGAAATCGGGATTTTACCGGAGTACCGGGAGGGTTACCGGAACCCCCCGGGAGCCATATGGGCCTTCATGGGCCTTAGTGGAAAGGAGAAAGGGGCAGCCCAAGGGGTCTGCGCACCTCCCCCCTCCCCTAGTCCTATTAGGACTAGGAGAGGTGGCCGGCCACCCCTCTCCCTCTTTCCCCCTTGGGAATCCTAGTTGGAATAGGATTGGGGGGGAGTCCTACTCCCGGAAGGAATAGGACTCCTCCTGCGCCCTCCTCCTTGGCCGGCGCCCCCTCCCCCTTGGCTCCTTTATATACTGAGGCAGAGGCACCCCAGAAAGACATAAGTTGATCCACGTGATCTATTCCTCAGCCGTGTGCGGTGCCCCCTGCCACCATATTCCTCGATAATACTGTAGCGGAGTTTAGGCGAAGCCCTGCTGCTGTAGTTCATCAAGATCATCACCACGCCATCGTGCTAACGGAACTCTTCCTCGACACTTTGCTGGATCGGAGTCTGGGGATCGTCATCGAGCTGAACGTGTGCTCGAACTCGGAGGTGCCGTAGTTTCGGTGCTTGATCAGTTGGATCGTGAAGACGTACGACTACTTCCTCTACGTCGTGTCAGCGCTTCCGCAGTCGGTCTGCGTTGGGTACGTAGACAACACTCTCCCCTCTCGTTGCTATGCATCACATGATCTTGCGTGTGCGTAGGAAATTTTTTGAAATTACTACGAAACCCTACAAATGGTGCCATTGTTCTCAGCTTTTCTTGGCCGAGGTGTCTGGCAAGCAATTCGTCACGGACGCTATGCTTAAAAGCTGCCAAGGCTTCAGCGTCCGGACAGTCGACTATTTGGTTCTTTTTAGTAAGAAACTTGTTCCAAAGCTTTCGGGCAGACTCTCCGGGATGTTGAGTTATATGACTCAAATCGTCCGCGTCCGGAGGTCGGACATAAGTCCCTTGAAAATTTGCCCAAAAAGTGTCTTCGAGCTCTTTCCAGCTTCCAATGGAGTTTTCGGGGAGGCTTTTAAGCCAGTGCCGAGCTGGCCCTTTGAGTTTGAGGGGTAAATATTTGATGGCGTGGAAATCGTCTCCTTGAGCCATATGGATGTGGAGGATATAGTCCTCAATCCAGACCCCAGGGTCTGTTGTTCTGTCGTTTGCCTCTATGTTTACAGGTTTGAATCCCTTTGGAAATTCATGGTCCAGCACCTCATCGGTGAAACATAAGGGGTGTGCAGCACCCCTGTATCTGGGCATGCCGTGGTGTTCGGATGTTTGGTGTGTTGCATCGTGTGCTAGAGCACGCTTGCGTGGTCCATAGATGGATCTAGGTGCTCCGTCCTTTTGATGCGAGCCCTCGCGTGGATCGTGTATTGGCTTATGTGCGGCATTGCTTGCCGCTCCATGTTGGCCGTGAGGTCGTCTATCCGGCCGGGTGGCCGTTTTAATTTTTGGTTGCGGGGGATCTAAGGCCTCCTCATCAAATTCAGGTAGCAACTTCTGCTTCGGGTAGCTCTTGGTGGGGCGATTACCGCCATACTTCGCTGCTGTGTTGAGTACTTTACTCCATCTGATTTGGAGTGTCTTGCACAGCCTTGAGCCTTTGCTTCTGCTTTTTTAGACTCCTCGCGGTGGCAACAAGCCTTTGATGGGCATTCTGTTGCTCCGGGTGTCTGTCCGGTGTTATGTGATCCGGACTATTATCTTTGACAGAATCGGTTTGTTCGGTTTGATTCTCCATGTTGCCGTGGTCCGGCAGTGGCTCACCTTGCTCTAACGCTGGGTCTGTATGATCGTTATTTCTGCCAAGGCGGGATTTGGGGCAGTGCTTACGCCGCCGCTTTTACTGCTTCTCGAGGGGACAACCCTTCGTTGCATCCTTCCGTTCCTCATCGTCTTCTTCTTTTGGTGTGTCCACCATGTATACGTCATGTGATGAGGTGGGCGTCCAGTGCCCTGTGGGCAGTGGTTCCTGTTCATCTCCTGCATCATCGTCCATACCATCAATGTCTTCGGAGTCGAAGTCGAGCATGTCGGTTAAGTCATCGATAGTGGCTATTAGGTGGGTGGTGGGTGGGTGGCGAATTTCTTCGTCATCCGCATCCCAATTTGGCCGAACGCAGTTCGGCCCGGATCCTCCTAACAAGGAGAGAGACCTTAATGAGTTCAGTATATCTCCGAAGGGCAAGTGCTGAAAGATATCCGCGGAGGTAAACTCCATGATTGGCGCCCAACCGGATTCAATCAGAACGGGCGCAGGCGGTTCGGAGTCCGTGGCCGGAGAAGTATCCGGTAGTTTAACAACACGCCTCTCGTGCAAGGTAAGGTCGATGTTCGGCTCAATCACCGCTATGGGTAAGGCCTCCGTGGCGGGGTCCATCCACCCGTCCGTGGAAGGCGCATCTGGCTCCGAATCGAGGGTCGGAGCGGCTGCCGGTGCGATCTTAACACTGTCCGATGGTAGAGCTAAATCGTACTCATCGTGACCGCATTATGCACAAGGCAGAGGCTCGAATCCATCGAGGATCAAGTCTCCGCGGATATCGGCCGTGTACTTTAAGCTTCCAAACCTGACCTGGTGGCCAGGGGCGTAACTTTCAATCTGCTCCAGATGGCCAAGCGAATTGGCCCGCAGTGCAAAGCCGCCGAACACGAAGATCTGTCCAGGGAGAAAAGTCTCACCCTGGACTGCATCGCTATCGATGATAGTAGGAGCCATCAAGCCTAATGGCGACGACACAGAGGAACTCTCAATGAAAGCACCAATGTCGGTGTCAAAACCGGCGGATCTCGGGTAGGGGGTCCCGAACTGTGCGTCTAAGCCGGATGGTAACAGGAGGCAGGGGACACAATGTTTTACCCAGCTTCGGGCCCTCTTGATGGAGGTAAAACCCTACGTCCTGCTTGATTAATATTGATGATATGGGTAGTACAAGAGTAGATTTACCACGAGATCAGAGAGGCTAAACCATAGAAGCTAGCCTATGGTATGATTGTATGTTGTCCTACGGACTAAAACCCTCCGGTTTATATAGACAGCGGAGAGGTTTGGGTTACACAAGGCCGGTTACAAAGGAGGAGACACACATATCCGTATTGTCTAGCTTGCCTTCCATGCCAACTAGAGTCCCATTGAGGGAGTCCTGGATTAGGGGGTGTTCGGGTAGCCGGACTATACCTTCAGCCGGACTCCTGGACTATGAAGATACAAGATTGAAGACTTCGTCCCGTGTCCGTATGGGACTTTCCTTGGCGTGGAAGGCAAGCTTGGCGATGTAGATATTCAAGATCTCCTACCATTGTAACCGACTCTGTGTAACCCTAACCCTATCCGGTGTCTATATAAACCGGAGGGTTGTAGTCCGTAGGCAATCAACTCCATACATCATACCATAGGCTAGCTTCTAGGGTTTAGCCTCCTTGATCTCGTGGTAGATCTACTCTTGTACTACCCATATCATCAATATTAATCAAGCAGGAGTAGGGTATTACCTCCATCGAGAGGGCCCGAACCTGGGTAAAAAACATCGTGCCCCTTGTCTCCTGTTACCATCCGGCCTTGACGCACAGTTCGGGACCCCCTACCCGAGATCCGCCGGTTTTGACACCGACATTGGTGCTTTCATTGAGAGTTCCTCTGTGTCGTCGCCTTTAGGCCCGATGGCTCCTTTGATCATCAACAACGATGCGGTCCAGGGTGAGACTTTTCTCCCCGGACAGATCTTCGTCTTCGGCGGCTTTGCTCTGCGGGCCAATCCGCTCGGCCACCTGGAACAGATCGAAAGCTACGCCCCTGGCCATCAAGTCAGGTTTGGAAGCTTAAACTACACGGCTGACATCTGCGGAGACTTGATCTTCGACGGGCTCGAGCCACGGCCAAGTGCGCCGCACTATCTCGAGGGGCATGATCTAGCTCTACCCCCGGACGGTGTCCTGGAGGCCGCACACGCATCGGTTCCGACCCCTAACTCGGAGCCTATTGCGCCAATTGAGGATGAGCGGTTGGACGTCACCTCGGGGGCTGCGATCCCGAAAGCGATCGAGCCGAACGCTAGCCCCGCACTCTGCACGACCCGTGACTCCGAGGATCCGGACTCCTCCCCGGACTCCGAACCCCCCGCGCCCCTGCCAATCGAATCCGATGGGGCGCCGATAATGGAGTTCACCACCGCAGACATCTTTCAGCATTCGCCTTGTGGTGATATCTTGAACTCTCTCAAGTCTCCCTCCTTATCAGGAGAGCCCTGGCCGAACTACGGTCAGCGAGGATGGGATACGGACGATGAAGAAATTCAAAGCCCACCCACCACCCACTTGGTAGCCACTGTCGACAATTTAAACGACGTGCTCAACTTTGACTCCGGAGACATCGACAGCATGGATGACGATGCAGGAGATACCGACGAACCAACGCCCATAGGGCATTGGACAGCCACCTCATCTCACGATGTGTACATTGTGGATACCCCTAAAGGAAGGAACAACGAGGAAAAAGGGGATGGGACGGGAGATCGACCCCCCGAAAAGCAATCAAAGCGTCAGCGTAAACGCTGACCCAAGCCCCGCCTCGACAAAAACCCAGCCATAGAGCAGGACGAGCCGGTAGACGACGAGCAGGCCTTAGAGCAACCGTCCGAACAGGGCAACACGGATAGAGAAACTGAACATCCCTCCCCCGACAAAAACCCAGCCATAAACCTATGGAGCAGAAGAATCTCCACGAAAGGCTCGTTGCAACTGCACGCAGCCTAAAGAAGCAGAAGCGGAAGCTAAAAACAGCGGAAGACACACTCCGGATTAGAAGGAGCAAAGTAATCCATACCACATATAAGTACTGCGAAAGTCGCCGCACTAAAAGCTATCCGAAAAGAAAGCTACTGCCTGAATTCGACGAAGAGGCCCTAGAGCCCTCGCATTCAAAAAATGAAAAAGCCACACGGTCGGATAGACGACCCCATAAAGCGGCAAGCGGCGCCGCACCTAAATCGGCATGCGACCCACTGAAGGATTTGCATCATGGCCCAGTCAGGTCCATTTATCGGCCAAGAAAGCAAGCTCTCATAAGCAACGCTATGAAGCCATCATCAGAATCCGGCACACCCAAATACAGGGGCGCCGCACACCCCCTATGTTTCACCGATGAGGTCCTGGACTATGAATTCCTAGAGGAATTCAAACCCGTAAACATAGAGGCATATGATGGAACAACAGACCCTGGAGTCTGGATCGAGGATTATATCCTCCACGTACACATGGCTAGAGGAGATGATCTCCACGCCATAAAATATCTACCCCTTAAGCTTAAAGGGCCAGCCCGGCATTGGCTTAAAAGCCTTCCCGAAAACACAATTGGAAGATGGTAAGAGCTCGAGGATGCTTTCCGAGCAAACTTTCAAGGGACCTATGTCCGCCCTCCGGATGCAGACGATCTTAGTCACATAACTCAACAACTCGAAGAATCAGCCCGGCAGTTCTGGAATAGATTCCTCACTAAAAAGAATCAGATAGTCGACTGTCCGGACGCCGAAGCCTTAGCAGCTTTCAGGCATAACGTCCAAGACGAATGGCTCGCCAGACACCTCGGCCAAGAAAAGCCAAGAACAATGGCCGCACTAACAAGCCTCATGACCCGCTTTTGTGCAGGGGACGACAACTGGTTGGCAAGGTGCAGCCCCAGCAACCCAAGTACATCCGAAACTAGGGATGGAAACAGAAAACCGCGACGCAACAAGGACCATCGCTGGACTAAGGACAAAAGTCCAAAGAGCATGGCAGTCAATGCCGGATTCAAAGGCTCACGACAAAATCAGGAAAAATCGCCCCCTCAGGATAACAGGGCCAATCCACCAACCTAAATAAAATCCTGGACAGGATATGTCAGATACACAGTACTCCCGGGAAGCCTGCTAACCATACCCACAGAGACTGTTGGGTTTTCAAACAATCCGGTAGACTGAATGCCGAACACAAGGGGCTCGACACACCAAGCGAAGACGAGGACGAACCCCAAAAGCAGAGCACCAGGAAATAAAAGAACTTCCCACAAGAAGTAAAAACAGTGAACTCACTTCACATAACAAAACGTGCGGCGCCCGTAAAGGTACGCACCACACGGCCCATCCCCAAAGGGTCCTGCCATTGGTTGTCAAACCGATCATCTTCGATCAGCTAGATTATTCTAGGAATATCAAGAATGTAGTCTGGACTGCCTTGATACTCGATCCAATAATTGGCGGACTCTAGTTTTCAAATGTCCTTATGGACGGCGGCAGCGGACTAAACCTGATATATCAGGATACAATCCAGCACATGGGGATAAACCCAGCAAGAATCCGCCGCAGCAAAACCTCCTTTCAAGGGGTAACACCTAGTCCGGACACCCATTGTATGGGTTTTCTCTGGCTCGAAGTTATATTCGGCTCTGCCGATAACTTCCGCCGCGAAAAGCTGACCTTCCATATCGTCCCGTTCTCAAGTCGCTATCAAGCACTACTGGGACGCGAAGCTTTCGCCCGCTTTAACGCAATACCGCATTATGCATCTCTCACGCTTAAGATGCCTGGTCCACGAGGCATCATCTCTTTGAAGGGGAAGCAGTAAAGTGCGCCTCCCCAAGCGGGGGACTGTGCGGCCGCTTTGACAGCCCCACAGTAAAATGGCCTCACCGGCCAAAAAACTTCGAAATAGGTCATTAAAGACCACGAACGCGGATAGACAAGTTCGGTACAAAATCATCATTGATACAGGCTTAGTGGCCATATACCCCCGCACTAGGGGCTCCATGCATATACAATAAGAGACAATAAAGCTCAATTTTATATATTTTACTTTACACTTTGTTTATTTTAAACTTTTGTTTGGCACGACCCGTTTTCAACTCAGTTCCTCTCTTTTATAGATGAACGTCGTGCGGCGCCCGTCCAGGATACGGCACAACGGAGACACAGGCGCAGACGTGCAGTAGGGACCCGTCCTAAAGGATTCTTTTTAGATTAAGACTCTCCGTAAACCTTTTTTACTGTCTCTTGTTGCTACACATCCCCTGGTTTTTTCTGATATAACCAAGGAGGAGGCTGGCGTCTTGGCATGTGGCCACGTCAGAAATTTTTGCACGTACCTGGACACTAGGGGATTTTTTAATAAAGAGTGTTGTTTCGCCCGCACTCATAAAGACCGAACACCTTATTGAGTGTTCGGCGTCGCGAGTTTTGGCATTATATGCATCAGCTCCGAATCATGTCTTTGGTCAAATGTTGGGTTGCCCGGCTCCTGAGTTCGGCTACCTTACGTTCCGCTCTATCGGCTAAGGTAGCACCAGGAGAACTACTGCGATTGTGCCCCCGGTTCGGCCGGGCGAGCACCTCAGTAGAGAAAGCCGAAAACTGACTGTCATGATGTAGCGTGAGACTGGTCAGCCACTCGATGACCTATCGGAATCTATCGGATTCCTCCGCTTTAACGAAGGGCCGCTTCCCGGTCAGGCACATACGCGCCCCGAATTCGGACGAGCGCAGTTGCCACCAAGGAGCTACCTAAAGAGTCTCATTGTCAAACTCCTATGGCTAAGTGAAAGTGTTAAAGCATTATAGTCTGGTTGCCTGGCCCGCTGCGCTATCACCTCCTTTGTAGGACCAAGACGTTGGGTTAAGTGTGAAAATGCGTCTTCTGCGAGCACCCCCGCACTATGTGCGTGGGGGCTGAAGCCAACGACTGCCATCTTTCAGATTCTATATATATATATATATAGATATCTTAAAACGGCCGCACAGGAGGTGTTCCCAATACTTGGAGGCACAAGTATAAAAAAAGGCCACTACAGGTTATCAAAATATTACTTTATAATTACATATGCTATCATAACATAGCATCTTTCGGGCACTGCGTCTCTATTACACGAGCGCCTTCAAGAACTTCCTTAAAATAGTGCTCGGAGGGTACTCGGCTTTTGTCCGAATCTCGGAACGCAACAACGGTGGTCTCCATCTTTGCCCAGTATGTCTTAACACGGGCAAGAGCCATCCTAGCGCCCTCTATGCATGCTGACCTCTTCATTGCATTTATACGCAGCACCGCGTCAAGGAATTGCTGCACCAAGATGAAATAACTCTTCGGCTCCGATCTCCCCGGCCACAGGTGACCCTTGACGTACTTCATGGCGAGTCCAGACAACTTATTCAGTTCGTCCCATTGAGCCAAACGATCATCCACTGCTAGTGGACGCTCTGGATTGTGAAACTGCGACCAGAAAAGCTTTTCCACTTCGCGATCTTTCTGATCTCGAAAGTGTTCGGTCGCATCAGCAGCACTCGCTGCCAAGTCCAGATAGGTATCCTCCACACTCCACATCTGGTCCAACAGAGCAAACTTCGGATCACAAAGTTTCCTTCGCAGCATAAAGGGCTTTCCAGCCGCAATCTGTTCGGCCTGACGCAGCTCCTCCTTCGCAGCTCTCATCGCAGGGCGAGCATCCTTGGCAACGGCAACGGCCTTCTCTAAGTCCGTCTGTCTCACCCGGTCTTCTTTCTCAAGAAGTTTGCAATGGTCTGCGGTGCTCTTTAACTTCTCGGCCATCTCGGCCATCTCTTCTTTGCTTCGGCAGTGAGCAGCCTGTTCGGCTCTCAGCTCTTCAAGGGCCTTCTCGGCAGCCGCATCGCTTTTTCTGGCTTGCTCCTTAGCTCGGGCAAGTTCTGCCCTAAGATTCTCCACGGCGGTCGTACCATCTGCATCAAGCACACACATTGTAAGACACTGGCATGAAGCTCCTCTTACCTGATGCCGCCCGAAGAATTACATACCTTGAGCCTCATCAAGCCGCTTGTTGACAAGCGCGATGTCGGCATCTGCCACGTCCAGTTGCCGCTTTAGTTCGGCTACATCATCAGTTCGGCTAGATTCCGGACACCTCGCCACCTACATTCAAAGGCGACATCTTAGACCTGGGATTATGATCCTCTGCGTGCTGTCATTTCTTGACAACGCGCAGAGTCTCAGGGGCTACTATCTACATAGGGCGCATCTTACTTATGCGCAACTGACAAAAGTGTACACTATCTAACGTACCTCAAAACCCGTTAGTAAACTTTTGACGGCCTCATGCGATCCGCTTTCTGCAGATGAAATCCTTTCAATTACCATGCCCATCAACGCACGGTGCTCCTCTAAGATAGAAGCTCGCCCCAGCAGAATCTTTAGCTCCTCCGGCCGAGCACCAGACGGTGTCGGACTTGTCCTATGGCCTCTTTAGAAGGTCGCACGCGGAGAGCCTTGGGGGGCCACATAGCTATCTTCCGCCCCTGCCGGATTAAGAGAAACCCTCCGCGACGACACCTCAGGGTTGCCCGCCTCGCTAGGCGGTATGGCAGGGGGAGGCGTCCCGCTCTCCATCATCTCCGGAAGAAGATCCCCCGAAGACGAGCTCTGCTGAGAAGGGCTGAGTCCGAGCTACAAGGTAAAATTTCGGTTAATCTTCTTAGATATAAATTAAGGATTTCTTTCATCCCTCAAAAGGAAAACCTCTCTCTACTTACAGCTCGCTGGAGGGCTGATCCCTTTGAGGGCGTAGTTCGGCCGAGGAACTCCCCGGCGTCGGACCCTCTGACGATGATTTTCTCCCCCGCTTCGGGGCCATGGTCTCCGGGTCGTTAGAGGCGGCCCTCGTCTTCCCCTTGGGAGAGGAATTGTCGGTTCCTCCCTTCGGATCAGCCTCCTTCGAGGAGGCCATAGTTCCCTTGTCCTTCCCCTTACTTCCCTCCAAAGGCATTATCTTCAACATACTGACAAGCACGGGATCCGGCCTGGTTTCGGGAAGGGGAGCCGGACACCTGATCAGCTTTGCCTTTGCTATCCACTCCTGTTTAAAAGGACAGCTCTTTTAGGGGCAAGTTTATGACGATTATATGGATAGTAGGTCCGGGCACAAGGTTACTTACTTCGATATCCGGGCGATTGCAGCTTAGGCCTGCGTCCTCGGTCAAATCTGGACACATCATTTGTGATCCGAAGAACAGTTTATACATCTCCACGGGCGTTGCGCCCATAAAACGATGGAGAGCTCGTGGTCCCTCCGGATTAAACTCCCACAGACAAAGGGAGCGACGTTTGCCGGGCAGTGTTCAGCGAATCAGCATGACCTGCGTCACCTTGACCAGGTTGAGGTCTCTTTCTAAGAGATCCCTGATGCGGACCTACAACAAGGGCACGTCTTTGGATAACCCCCAATCTAATCCTTTGTTGACCCATGACGCTAGCCGTGATGGGGGACCCGAGCGAAAGGCAGGAGGTGCCGCCCACTTGGCGCTCCTAGGAGCGGTGATATAGAACCATTCTCGTTGCCACAAGCCGAGCTCCTCTTGAAAGGAGCCCTCGGGCCATGGAGCATCAGCATTCTTACTTATGACAGCGCCTCCGCACTCTGCTGGCCGTCCCTCGATCATCTTCGGCTCCACTCCAAAAGTCTTGAGCCATAATCCGAAGTGAGGAGTGACACGGAGGAACGCTTCGCACACAACGATGAATGAGGAAATGTGGAGGATGGACTCCGGAGCTAAGTCATGAAATTCCAGCCCGTAATAAAACAGCAGCCCCCTCACGAAGGGATCCATCGGGAAGCCTAACCCCCGAAGGAAGTGAGATATGAACACTACGCTCTCACCGGGCTGGGGACTGGGAATAGCCTGCCTTTGAGCAGGCAACCTATGCGAAATTTCGGTGGTCAAGAACTTAGCCTCTCTCAACTTTAGCACGTCCTCCTCCATGACGGAGGAGGGCATCCATCGGCCTTGAAGGTCGGAACCGGACATTGTCGAAGGTCCGAAGCGCCTAGAATCTGGAGCCTAGGGTGTTGGAACTCGAGGCGACGGGCGAACTCATTTGAGATTGGAAAAAGGAGTAAGGCCTTGGTCTCTTTATAAGAGGTTGAATACCAGGAGCCCTCCCCGTAACCGTTTAGGACTCGCTTTTAATCGAGAAAACATGCTAACGGGCACGATTGGGTTACCACATCCGTATTGATGAGAATCCCGTAAAAGGGGGGCACACGATCTCTGCTTTGACAAGACGTGCCGAGGAAACCGCCTCGCAAAACACGCTGAGGTGGAAAAGTGAAAACGATTCGAGTAAAGGACTTGGCTGTAGTGTGAAGACGCACTGCGGAATACGTCAGCAGATTTGATTTGTGTTAATATTATTCTCTCTATGGCAATATGTGGAAGCTTATTTTGCCGAGCCGGACACTACTCTTGGTTTCTACAATCTTCTATGAAGGACTTGGAGGAGGAACCCGCCTTGCAATGCCGAAGACAATTTGCGTGCCGGACTCGTCGTCCTTGAAGCCTGGTTCAGGGACTACTGAGGGAGTCCTGGATTAGGGGGTGTTCGGGTAGCCGGACTATACCTTCGGCCGGACTCCTGGACTATGAAGATACAAGATTGAAGACTTCGTCCCGTGTCCGGATGGGACTTTCCTTGGCGTGGAAGGCATGCTTGGCGATGCGGATATTCAAGATCTCCTACCATTATAACCGACTCTGTGTAACCCTAACCCTATCCAGTGTCTATATAAACCGGAGGGTTGTAGTCCGTAGGCAATCGACTCCATACACAACAATCATACCATAGGCTAGCTTCTAGGGTTTAGCCTCCTTGATCTCGTGGTAGATCTACTCTTGTACTACCCATATCATCAATATTAATCAAGCAGGAGTAGGGTATTACCTCCATCGAGAGGGCCCGAACCTGGGTAAAAAACATCATGCCCGTTGTCTCCTTTTACCATCCGGCCTTGACGCACAGTTCGGGACCCCCTACCCAAGATCCGCCGGTTTTGACACCGACACCCATTCGAACACGAGACGAAGTCTTCAATCTTGTATGTTCATAGTCTAACAGTCCGGCCAATCGATATAGTCCGGCTGTCCGGAGACCCCCTAATCCAGGACTCCCACAATCGATATTATGAGTTTTTGCGTTTTGATGTACCGAAGGTAGTTCAGAGTCCCGGATATGATCACGGACATGACGAGGAGTCTCAAAATTGTCGAGACGTAAAGATCGATATATTGGACGACTATGTTCAGAGACCGGAAAGGTTCCGGAAGGTTTCAGACATATACCGGAGTACCCGGGGGTTACCGGAACCCCTCGGGGGGCTTAATGGGTGAGGGAGTCCTGGATTAGGGGGTGTTCGGATAGCCAAACTATACCTTCAGCCGGACTCTTGGACTATGAAGATACAAGATTGAAGACTCCGTCCCGTGTCCGGAAGGGACTTTCCTTGGCGTGGAAGGCAAGCTTGGCGATACGGATGTTCAGATCTCCTACCATTGTAACCGACTCTATGTAACCCTAACCCTCTCCGGTGTCTATATAAACCGGAGGGTTTTAGTCCGTAGGGCAACATACACATCAACAATCATTCCATAGGCTAGCTTCTAGGGTTTAGCCTCTCTGATCTCGTGGTAGATCTACTCTTGTACTACCCATATCATCAATATTAATAAAGCAGGACGTGGGGTTTTACCTCCATCGAGAGGGCCCGAACCTGGGTAAAACTTTGTGTCCCTTGCCTCCGGAACCATCCGGCCTAGACGCACAGTTCGGGACGCCCTACCCGAGATCCGCCGGTTTTGACACCGACATTGGTAGTTTCATTGAGAGTTCCTCTGTGCCGTCGCTGTCAGCCCCGATGGCTCCTACGATCATAAATGGCGATGTAGTCCAGGGTGAGACCTTCCTCCCCGGACAGATCTTCGTCTTTGGCGGCTTCACACTACGGGCCGATTCACTTGGCCATCTAGAGCAGATCGAAAGCTACGCCCCTGGCCGTCAGGTCAGATTCGGAAGTTTAAACTACACGGCTGACATCCGTGGGGACTTGATCTTCGACGGATTCGAACCACTGCCAAGCGCGCCACACTTTCACAACGAGCATGATCTAGCTCTGCCACCGAACAGTGCCCTGGATGCCGCACCCGCATCGGCTCTGACCCTTAGTTCGGAGCCAACCGCACAGATCGAGGATGGGTGGTTGGATGCCACCTCGGGGGCTGTGATCCCAACGGCGGTCGAGCCGAACACCAGCCCCGTACTCTGCATGACTCGTGACTCCATGGGTCGGATTCTTCGCCAGACTTCGAACCTTCCGCGCCCCTACCGATCGAATCCGATTGGGCGCCGATCATGGAGTTCACGGCCGCGGACGTCTTTCAGCACTCGCCTTTCGGCGATATCCTGAAGTCACTGAAGTCTCTCTCTTTATCAGGAGAGCCCTGGACGGACTACGGTCAGCAAGGTTGGGGTACGGACGATGAAGAAATTCAAAACCCACCCACCACCCACTTTGTAGCCACTGTCAATGACTTAACCGACATGCTCGACTACGACTCCAAAGACATCGACGGTATGGACGCCGATGAAGGAGATGATGAAGAACCAGCGCGTACTAGGCCCTGGAAAGCCACCTCGTCATATGACATATACATGGTGGACACCCCAAAAGAGGGAGATGGCGATGGAACAGCGGAGGATGACCCCTCCAAGAAACAGCAAAAGCGTCGGCGTCAGCGGTGCCGCTCAAAATCCCGCCAACACAAAAACGGTGATTCCAGCACGGGAGATAATAATACTCTGGAGAGTGCCGAAGAAAACCCGCTCCAGCAAGGTTTAGCACAGGAGGATGGAGAAACCAGCCCTCATGAGAGAGCGGCAGACAGAGAGGTTGAGGACAATAATTATATGCCTCCCTCCGAAGACGAGGCAAGCCTCGACGACGACAAATTCGTCGTGCCAGAGGATCCTGTTGAGCAAAAGCGTTTCCAATGCAGGCTTATCGCCACGGCAAGAAGCCTCAAGAAAAAATAGCAACAGCTCAGAGCTGATCAAGATTTGTTGGTTGACAGATGGACTAAAGTCCTTGCGGCCGAAGAGCATAAACTCGAACGCCCCTCCAAGAGTTACCCAAAGCACAGGTTGCTACCCCGATTAGAGGAGGAAGCACTTGATGCGGCCGAACGGCCACCTCGTGGCCGCGACAGAGAGGCCTCCCGGCCCTCCACTCAAGCCGCACCCCATACCAAGGCACGGGAATATGCACCGGACTTATGAGACATGTTGGAGGACAAGGCAAAGCAAACACGATCGATCTACGGATCGCGTGGGCACCCCACGGCTCGAGACGGTAACCTTCACGCCGGCCACACATTCGGCAGGGCCGAACACAGTAGACAAAGCTCATTGGAGCTACGTCATGATATCGCCCAGTACAGAGGCGCCGCACACCCACTGTGCTTTACAGACAAAATAATGGATCATCAAATCCCCGAGGGTTTCAAACCCGTAAACATCGAATCATATGATGGCACAACAGACCCTGCGGTATGGATCGAGGATTATCTCCTTCATATCCACATGGCCCATGGCGACGATTTTCACGCCATCAAATACCTCCCACTCAAGCTTAAAGGACCAGCTCGGCATTGGCTCAACAGCTTGCCAATAGGGTCAATCAGTTGTTGGGAGGACCTGGAAGCCGCATTCCTCGACAATTTTCAGGGCACTTATGTGCGACCCCCAGACGCCGATGACCTAAGTCACGTAATCCAGCAGCCAGAGGAATCGGCCAGACAATACTAGACATGGTTCCTAACAAAGAAAAATCAAATAGTCGATTGTCCAGACGCTGAGGCCCTAGCAGCCTTCAAGCACAATATCCGTGACGAGTGGCTGGCCCGGCACCTCGGACAGGAAAAGCCGAAATCTATGGCAGCACTCACGACACTCATGACTCGCTTTTGCGCGGGAGAAGACAGCTGGCTCGCTTGTAGCAACAATATGACCAAGAACCCTGGTAGTTCGGACACCAGGGACATTAGTGGCAAGTCGCGTCGCAACAAGCAGAAGCGCCGCATTAATGGCGACAATGCTGAGGATACGGTAGATAATGCCGGATTCAGAGGCTCTAAATCCGGTCAGCGGAAGAAGCCATTCAAAAGGAATCCTAGTGGCCCGTCCCGCTTGGACCGAATACTCGACCGCTTGTGCCAAACACATGGCACCCCCGTAAAGTCGGCCAATCACACCAACAGGGATTGTTGGGTGTTCAAGCAGGCAGGCAAGTTAAGCGCCTACAATGAAGACAAGGGGCTGCATAGCGATGATGACGAGGAGCCCTGGCCGCCGAACAACATTGGACAGAAGGGTTTCCCCCCACAAGTGCGGACGGTGAACATGATATACGCCACCCATGTCCCCAAAAGGGAGCGGAAGCGCGCGTTAAGGGACATATACGCGGTAGAGCTAGTCGCCCCAAAGTTCAACCCATGGTCCTCCTGCCCGATCACCTTTGATCGAAGAGACCATCCCACTAGCATCCGTCATGGCGGATTTGCTGCATTGGCTCTAGACCCAATTATTGACGGATTTCATCTCACTAGAGTCCTCATGGACAACGGCAGCAGCCTGAACCTGCTTTACCAGGATACAGTGCGAAAAATGGGCATCGATCCCTCGAGGATTAAGCCCACCAAAACGACCTTTAAAGGCGTAATACTAGGTGTAGAGACAAACTATACAGGCTCAGTCACACTTGAAGTGGTCTTCGGATCCCCGGACAATTTCCGAAGCGAGGAATTGATCTTCGACATAGTCCCATTCCGCAGTGGCTATCATGCACTGCTCGGACGAACCGCATTCGCCAAATTCAATGCGGTACCGCACTACGCATACCTTAAGCCCAAGATGCCAGGCCCTCGTGGAGTAATTACGGTCAATGGAAACACCGAACAGTCCGTCCGAACGGAGGAGCACACGGCGGCCCTTGCAGTGGAAGTACAAAGCAGCCTCTCCAGGCAGTTCTCCAGTCCGGCCATTAAACGTCTGGACCGTCAAGCGCGCCCGGAGTAACCTACAACAAGACCGCCCGGAGCAGGCGTAGCAATGCGGCCCCAACCCCAACCCTCGCAAAAAGGCGACGCCAGTACATCGCGTCCATAACTACGCTCTGGAAATACCATGGGCATAGGGGGAGGGGCACCATCACGGCACGCCCAAAACACGGCTTAAACCGCACCAGGGGCTGCCAATTTTTTTTACTTTTCTCTTACTTCCAGGACTCTACTCTCCGGAAGGCCTGTTCGGCAGTTCAATTGCCGCACAAACGACACAAGAAACAGGGAAGTAGACAAGCCATGCCGCATTACGGAAATCCCAGGTGGTCTCTATCACGAGCAGTATACCTATTTCGCATACTATTCCGCAGCTTTCCCTAGAGCAGACATGTTAAATAGTCCAACTTTTCGTTTATCGCATTACTTGTATCGTTCTGCTTTGATCACAACTATTTTTAATAAACAATGCATAGCTTTTGTCTATTTTTTGCATTATCTTTTTATAAATAAATGTTCCTTAACGACATGTTGCACCCGTACAACTTGGTACGGCCAAAATACACCAGGGGCTTTTAGCACCCCTCAATATGGTGTGAGAAGTCCGAACACTTTCACAACTGCGGCACCCCGAACTTATAGCACTATATGCATCGGCTCCGAATCATGTCTTGGGTCAATAGTTGGGTTTGCCCGGCTCCTATGTTTTGGTGCCTTACGTTCCGCTATATCAGGTAAGGTAGCACTAGGAGAACCACTGCGATTGTGCCCCAGTTGAGCTGGGCCAAGCACCTCAGTGGAGAAAGCTAAAACTGACTGTCATGATGAAGCGAGAGTTGGTCGCTGTTCGAGAGGTTTTTTCGAGTCCCTAAAGACTTATGCCGCTTAGGGCGAGGAGTCGGCTCTGTCCGGCCAAGGCGTGGATAGCGCCCCGAACTCGGTTTCCGAATACTAAGGGCTTTGCAGAAATTTAAAATTATAGAATTCTATGGCTAAGTGAGAGTGTTCACGCATTATAGTCTGATTGCCTCATTCGTTGTGCTGAGCGCCTCCCTCGAAGGACCCAAATATGGGAAAAAGAGCACCCAGGTTTATCCCCAAACACCCCAGCACTAGCGGCAAGGGGGCAGAAGCCGATGACTCGTCATCTCTCAGTATTGATAAACAGCCGCACAGAAGGTAATATTTTAAATTCAAGCAGCATTGCTCAGCGCATATGAACAAGTTTTCAGCGCACAGGACAAACACGAGCGAGTTTTACTCAAAAATTACATCCCTAGTACATTCATCCGCCACAAGGCGGGCACCCTTCAGAACATCCTTATAGTAATTTTTGGGCTTGCGATGCTCTTTCCCCGCTGGTGGCCCGTCCTTCACAAGCTTCTCCGCATCCAGCCTCCCCCAGTGCACCTTAGCACGGGCAAAGGCCCTACGGGCACCTTCAATACAGATGGAGCGCTTGATGACTTCGAGCCTTGGACAGGCCTCCGCCAGCCGCCGCACCAGCCCGAAATAGATCCCAGGCAGAGCCTCTCCAGGCCACAGCCGAACTAGGAGGCCCTTCATGGCCTGTTCGGCCGCCTTGTGGAGCTCGACCAGTTGCTTCAGCTGGTCGCTCAGGGGCACGAGGTGTCCGGCCTCAGCATACTGAGACCAGAACACCTTATCCGTCGAGCTGCCTTCCTCGCCTCGATAGAATGCGGCGGCATTGGATACACTCCGGGGAAGATCTGCAAATGCCCCTGGAGAGCTCCAGATTCGGGTAAGTATCAAGTAACTCATGTTTATGCGTTTACTTTGCATAAAGAATGCCTTACCCGCCGCTATCCTCTTCACCTCATCCAACTCCTGGAGGGTCTTCTGGGATTCGGCCTTGGCAGATTTGGCATTTTCAATAGCCACCGCAAGCTCGGACGCTTGCGTCTTCGAGTCACGCTCCAAACTCTCATGTTTTTCTATGAGAGCCTGGAGCTCTTGCCGCACCTTGCCAACCTCGGCCTCATACTTCTCCCGCTCGGTGCGCTCTGAGGCCGAATTCTTCTCGGCCTCGTCCAACGCTTGCTTAAGGGTCGCCACCTCAGATGTGGCCCCTACAATAGCCACGATAATCCTGTCATTTTTTGCAATTGCTCTTTATATTTATATATATATATATATATATATATATATATATATATTTTTAACAAGGTATTTCCTACCTTCATTGTCCTCGAGCTGCTTCTTGGCACGCTCGAGCTCTTGCTCGGACCTTTCGAGGTCCTGCTTTAGCGTGTCCACTTCCGTAGTCAGTGCGGCGGACGCAGGCAGGGTAGCCTGCACATGCATATTGACTCATTTTTGTTAGACTCCTGCGAATTCTATTTGATCCTCTATTCGGCTTTTCTTCCCGAACGCCAAACAGAGCATCAGGGGCTACTGTCTATGCGGTACTATTATTTACACTTTCTTTACTTACCTCGAAGCCTGTCAAAAGGCTAGTACAAGCTTCAGTCAGTCCGTTTTTTGTGTACTGAACCTTCTGGACCACCGCACTCATAATAGCGCGGTGCTCCTCGTCGATGGAGGCGCCTTGGAGCGCCTCCAACATATTGTCCGGTGCCTCCGGTTGGACGGAGGCCGCCGGCACGGTGGACTTGCTCCTCTTGGAAGGAGGTCCCCCACCGGACTCCGGAACCTTTGAAGGTTCCAGAGCGGTGTCCGGCCTAGAGCCGGACTTGGAGCCCTGGGGGGTTTCATCCCCTTTACTCCCGGAGTCTGGGAGGTCGCCTTGCGGTGCCTCCGGGACCACCTCCACCCTGCTTGGAACCTGTTGGGACAACACCTTGGTGTCGTCCGTAGGGCGGGGGGAGGAAGCCGTCGGAAGCGAGTTCACATCCGACGAGTCCAGTGAGCCGCTCGACGACGCGTCGAGCCCGTCTTTGGGTGGGCTGCATAAGCATATTCGACATAAGGGAAAGTTGTGCAATAAACGAATACTATGAATTACTCCGGTATCCGGATACTTACGATTTTGCCAGGGGCTTGGCCCTGGGCTGCCACTCATCTCCGCCATCATCGGCGTCGGCGGAGTAGTCCGGAGGAAGGATTTTCCCCTTCTTGGACCCTCCGGCCTCCTCAGAGAGGGTGGCCTTCCTTTTCTTCTTTCCTCCCGCTGGAGGGGGGAGAGGTTTCTTCTTCTTCCTCGTCTTCGTGAGAGGAAGGCGCTTCGGGACCGTCGGATGATGAATCCGACACCTCCTGGCGCCGGGCGCTCTTTCGAGTCCCCGTGGCCCTTTTCGTGGCCTTCTTCTCCGGCACCACATAGGGCACTGGAACTAGCAGCCTCACCAAGTGAGCGTCCGCTGGGCCTTCGAGCAAAGGGGCCGGACAGTTGATCTGTCCGGACGTCACCTGCCAATCCTGTCAGAGGAAAGGGAGCTTAGATCCCGCATAGAGTCAAACTATGGAAAACTGATACCTTATAAAAGGAAAAAAACAGCTTACCGCGAGCGCGTGACGCTGCGCACTGAATCCGCGATCCTCAGTAGCAGATGCGGGAGCCTCGGCGCCCTTGAAAAGCACCTTCCAGGCATCTTCGTACGTCATGTCGAACAGCCTGCTCAGAGTTTGGTGCCGCGCCGGGTCGAACTCCCATAGATTAAAAGCCCGTCGTTGGCACGGGAGGATCAAGCGGATGAGCATAACCTGGACTACGTTGACAAGTATGAGCTTCTTGTCCGCCAGGGTTTTGACGCATGTTTGGAGTCTGGTCAGCTCTCCTTTTTTACCCCACGACAGGCCCGTCTCTTTCCAGGACGTGAGTCGCGTTGGGGGTCCGGACCGGAACTCGGGGGGTGCGACCCATTCGGCGTCGCGCGGCTCGGTGATGTAAAACCACCCCGATTGCCACCCCTTCAGGGTCTCCACAAAGGAGCCCTCGAGCCATAGGACGTTGGCCATCTTGCCCACCATGGCTCCTCCACACTCCGCCTGGCTGCCACGCACCACTTTCGGCTTGACGTTGAAAGTCTTCAGCCAGAGCCCGAAATGGGGGCGGATGCGGAGGAAGGCCTCGCACACGAAGATAAACGCCGAGATGTTGAGGACGAAGTTCAGGGCCGGATCGTGGAAATCCAGGCCGTAGTAGAACATGAGCCCCCGGACAAATGGGTGGAGAGGGAAGCCCAGTCCGCGGAGGAAATGGGGGAGAAACAGCACCCTCTCATGGGGCCTAGGGGTGGGGAGTAGCTGCCCCTTCTCGGGGAGCCGGTACGCGATGTCGTTAGACAGTTATCCGGCCTTCCTCAGCTTTTTGATGTGTCCCTCCGTGACGGAGGAGACCATCCACTTGCCTCCTACTCCGGACATGGCTGGAGAAGGTTGAGGTGGGGAGTGCGGACTTGGGCGCTGGAGCTCGAGTGCGCAAGAATGGATAGGCGAAGGAAGAAGAAGGCGTAGGTGAAAAGGTGGATCTTTATCCCCTTATATGGGTGGACGCGACTACATGTCCCCACCAGCTTGGTAAAACTTGCTTATCTCCAAGCGCCGTAATCAAAGGCGCGGTTGGGTTACCCACGCCCGTATTGATGAGAATCCCGGAATAAGGGGGCACGATCTCTGCTTTGACAAGACGTGCCAAGGAAGCCGCCTCGCATGACGCGCTAAGGTGGGATAATTAAACGACTCGGATAAAGGCTTGGCCGTGGTGTGTCGCACCACGGAATACGTCAGCAGATTAGGTTTGTGTAAATATTATTCTCTCTATGGCAATATGTGGAAAACTTATTTTGCAGAACCGTACACTATCTTTGTGTTCAAAATCTTCTATGAAGTACTTGGAGGAGGAACCCGCCTTGCAATGCCGAAGACAATTTGCGCGCCGGACTCGTCGTCATTGAAGCCTAGTTCAGGGGCTACTGAGGGAGTCCTGGATTAGGGGGTGTTCGGATAGCCGAACTATACCTTCAGCCGGACTCCTGGACTATGAACATACAAGATTGAAGACTCCGTCCCGTGTCCGGAAGGGACTTTCCTTGGCGTGGAAGGCAAGCTTGGCGATACGGATGTTCAGATCTCCTACCATTGTAACCGACTCTATGTAACCCTAACCCTCTCCGGTGTCTATATAAACCAGAGGGTTTTAGTCCGTAGGACAACATACACATCAACAATGATACCATAGGCTAGCTTCTAGGGTTTAGCCTCTCTGATCTCGTGGTAGATCTACTCTTGTAGTACCCATATCATCAATATTAATCAAGCAGGACGTAGGGTTTTACCTCCATCGAGAGGGCCCGAAACTGGGTAAAACTTCGTGTCCCTTGCCTCCTGTTACCATCTGGCCTAGACGCACAGTTCGGGACCCCCTACCCGAGATGCGCCGGTTTTGACACCGACAATGGGCCTACATGGGCCTTAGTGGAAATAGAGGGCAGCAAGGGGAATGTGGGGTGCCCCCCAAGGCCCAAACCGAATTGGTTTAAGGAAAGGGGGGCCGGCCCCCTCTTTCCTTCTCCTCCTCTCCCTTTCGTTCCCCCTCTCCTACTCCTACTAGGAAAAGGAGGAGTCCTACTCCTAGTGGGAGTAGGAATCCCCCTCTTGGCGCGCCTCTCCCTGGTCGGTCGCCTCCTCCCCTTGCTCCTTTATATACGGGGGCAGGGGGCACCCCATAGACACAACAATTGATCATTGATCTCTTAGCCGTGTGCGGTGCCCTCCTCCACCATAATCCACCTCGATCATATTGTAGCGGTGCTTAGGCGAAGCCCTGCATCGGTAGCATCATCATCACCATCACCACGCCGTCGTGCTGACGAAACTCTCCTGTGAAGCTTTGCTGGATCGGAGCTCGCGGGACGTCATCGAGTTGAACGTGTGCAGAACTCGGAGGTGCCGTGCGTTCGGTACTTGGATCGGTCAGATCGTGAAGACGTACGACTACATCAACTGCGTTGTGCTAACGCTTCCGCATTCGGTCTACGAGGGTACGTGGGCACACTCTTCCCTCTCGTTGCTGTGCATCACCATGATCATGTGTGTGCGTAGGAATTTTTTGAAATTACTACGTTCCCCAACAGTGGCATCCGAGCCAGGTTATTGCATAGATTTTATATGCACGAGTAGAACACAAGTGAGTTGTGGGCGATACAAGTCATACTGCGGTATTGTTGGATGAAGCGGCCTGGACCGACATTACGCGTACGCTTACGCGAGACTGGTTCTACCGACATGCTTTGCACACAGGTAGCTGGCGGGTGTCGGTTTCTCCAACTTTAGTTGAACCGAGTGTGGCTACGCCCGGTCCTTGCGAAGGTCAAAACAGCACTAACTTGACGAACTATCATTGTGGTTTTGATGCATAGGTAAGAACGGTTCTTGCTCAGCCCGTAGCAGCCACGTAAAACTTGCAACAACAAAGTAGAGGACATCTAACTTGTTTTTGCAGGGCATGTTGTGATGTGATATGGTCAAGACATGATGCTATATTTATTGTATGAGATGATCATGTTTTGTAACAGAGTTATCGGCAACTGGCAGGAGCCATATGGTTGTCGCTTTATTGTATGCAATGCAATCGCCCTGTAATTGATTTACTTTATCACTAAGCGGTAGCGATAGTCGTAGAAGCAATAGTTGGCGAGACGACAACGATGCTACGATGAAGATCAAGGTGTCGCGCCGGTGACGATGGTGATCATGACGGTGCTTTGGAGATGGAGATCAAAGGCACAAGATGATGATGGCCATATCATATCACTTATATTGATTGCATGTGATGTTTATCCTTTATGCATCTTATTCTGCTTTGTTTGACAGTAGCATTATAAGATGATCTCTCACTAAATTTCAAGGTAAAAGCGTTCTCCCTGAGTATGCACCGTTGCCAAAGTTCGTCGTGCCGAGACACCACGTGATGATCGGGTGTGATAAGCTCAACGTTCATCTACAACGGGAGTAAGACAGTTTTACACACGCAGAATACTCGGGTTAAACTTGACGAGCCTAGCATATGCAGATATGGCCTCGAAACCCTGAGACCGAAAGGTCGAGCGTGAATTATATAGTAGATATGATCAGCATAGTGATGTTCACCATTGAAAACTACTCCATTTCACGTGATGATCGGTTATGGTTTAGTTGATATGGATCACGTGATCACTTAGATGATTAGAGGGATGTCTATCTAAGTGGGAGTTCTTAAGTAATATGATTAATTGAACTTAAATTTATCATGAACTTAGTACCTGATAGTATTTTTCTTGTCTATTTTATTGTAGATAGATGGCCCGTGCTGTTGTTCCATTGAATTTTAATGCATTCCTTGAGAAAGCAAAGTTGAAAGATGATGGTAGCAATTACACGGACTAGGTCCATAACTTGAGGATTATCCTCATTGCTGCACAGAAGAATTACGTCCTGGAAGCACTGCTGGGTGCCAGGCCTGCTGCAGATGCTGCTGATGACGTTAAGAACGTCTGGCAGAGTAAAGTTGATGACTACTCGATAGTTCAGTGTGCCCTGCTTTAAGGCTTAGAACCGGGACTTCAACGACGTTTTGAACGTCATGGAGCATATGAGATGTTCCAGGAGTTGAAGTTAATATTTCAAGCAAATGCCCAGATTGAGAGATATGAAGTCTCCAATAAGTTCTATAGCTGCAAGATGGAGGAGAATAGTTCTGTCAGTGAACATATACTCAAAATGTCTGGGTATCATAATCACCTGACTCAACTGGGAGTTAATCTTACTGTTGATAGTGTCATTGACAGAGTTCTTCAATCACTGCCACCAAGCTACAAGAGCTTCATGATGAACTATAATATGCAAGGGATGAATAAGACAATTCCCGAGCTCTTCGCAATGCTAAAGGCAGCGGAGGTAGAAATCAACAAGGAGCATCAATTGTTGATGGTCAACAAGACCACAGTTTCTAGAAAAAGGGTAAAGGGAAGAAGAAGGGGAACTTCAAGAAGAACATCAAACAAGTTGCTGCTCAAGAGAAGAAACCCAAGTCTGGACCTAAGCCTGAAACTAAGTGCTTCTACTACAAACAGACTGGTCACTGGAAGCGGAACTGCCCCAATTATTTGGTGGATAAGAAGGATGGCAAGGTGAACAAAGGTATATGTGATATACATGTTATTGATGTGTACCTTACTAGAGCTCGCAGTAGCACATGGGTATTTGATACTGGTTCTGTTGCTAATATTTGCAACTCGAAACAGGGACTATGGATTAAGCGAAGGCTGGCTAAGGACGAGGTGACGATGCGCGTGGGAAATGGTTCCAAAGTCGATGTGATCGCCGTCGGCATGCTACCTCTACATCTACCTTTGGGATTAGTTTTAGACCTGAATAATTGTTATTTGGTGCCAGCATTGAGCATGAACATTATATCTGGATCTTGTTTGATGCGGACGGTTATTCATTTAAATCTGAGAATAATGGTTGTTCTATTTATATGAGTAATATCTTTTCTGGTCATGCACCTTTGAAGAGTGGTCAATTTGTGTTAAATCTCGAAAGTAGTGACACACATATTCATAATTGTGAAGCCAAAAGATGCATAGTTGATAATAATAGTGCAACTTATTTGTGGCACTGCCGTTTAGGTCATATTGGTGTAAAGCACATGAAGAAACTCCATACTGATGGACTTCTGGAATCACTTGATTATGAATCATTTGGTACTTGCGAACCATGCCTCATGGGCAAGATGACTAAAACGCCGTTCTCCGGAACAATGGAGTGAGCACCAGATATGTTGGAAATCATACATACTGATGTATGTGGTCCAATGAATATTGAGGCTCGCGGCGGGTATCGTTATTTTCTCACCTTCACAGATGATTTGAGCAGATATGGGTATATCTACTTAATGAAACATAAGTCTGAAACATTTGAAAAGTTCAAAGAATTTCAGAGTGAAGTGGAAAATCATTGTAACAAGAAAATAAAGTTTCTATGATCTGATCATGGAGGAGAATATTTGAGTTACTAGTTTGGTCTACATTTGAAACAATGCGGAATACTTTCGCAACTCACACCACCCGGAACACCACAGCATAATGGTGTGTCCGAATGTCGTAATCGTACTTTACTAGATATGGTGCGATCTATGATGTCTCTTACTGATTTACCGCTATGGTTTTGGGTTTATGCTTTAGAGATGGCTTCATTCACGTTAAATAGGGCACCATCTAAATCCATTGAGATGACACCTTATGAACTATGGTTTGGCAAGAAACCAAAGTTGTCGTTTCTAAAAGTTTGGGGTTGCGATGCTTATGTGAAAAAACTTCAACCTGATAAGCTTGAACCCAAGTCAGAGAAATGTGTCTTCATAGGATACCCAAAAGAAACAGTTGGGTACACCTTCTATCACAGATCCGAAGGTAAGACTTTTGTTTCTAATAATGGATCCTTCCTAGAGAAGGAGTTTCTCTCGAAAGAAGTGAGTGGGAGGAAAGTAGAACTTGATGAGGTAACTGTACCTGCTCCCTTATTGGAAAGTAGTTCATCACAGAAACCGGTTCCTGTGACACCTACACCAATTCGTGAGGAAGCTAATGATGATGATCATGAAACTTTAGATCAAGTTACTACCGAACCTCATAGGTCAACCAGAGTAAGATCCGCACCAGAGTGGTACGGTAATCCTGTTCTGGAGGTCATGTTGCTAGACCATGACGAACCTACGAACTATCAGGAAGCGATGATGAGACCAGATTCCACAAAATGGCTTGAGGCCATGAAATCTGATATGGGATCCTTGTATGAGAACAAAGTGTGGACTTTGGTTGACTTGCCCGATGATCGGCAAGCCATCGAGAATAAATGGATCTTCAAGAAGAAGATAGACGCTGATGGCAATGTTACTGTCTACAAAGCTCGACTTGTTGCGAAAGGTTTTCAACAAGTTCAAGGAGTTGACTACGATGAGACCTTCTCACCCGTAGCGATGCTTAACTCCGTCCGAATCATGTTAGCTATTGTCGCATTTTATGATTATGAAATTTGGCAAATGGATGTAAAGACTGCATTCCTGAATGGATTTCTGGAAGAAGAGTTGTATATGATGCAACCTGAAGGTTTAATCGATCCAAAAGGTGCTAACAAAGTGTGCAAGCTCCAACGGTCCATTTATGGACTGGTGCAAGCCTCTCGGAGTTGGAATAAACATTTTGATAGTGTGATCAAAGCATATGGTTTTATACAGACTTTTGGAGAAGCCTGTATTTACAAGAAAGTGAGTGGGAGCTCTGTAGCATTTCTAATATTATATGTGGATGACATATTGTTAATTGGAAATGATATAGAATTTCTGGATAGCATAAAAGGATACTTGAATAAGAGTTTTTCAATGAAAGACCTCGGTGAAGCTGCTTACATATTGGGCATCAAGATCTATAGAGATAGATCAAGACGCTTAATTGGACTTCCACAAAGCACATACCTTGACAAAGTTTTGAAAAAGTTCAAAATGGATCAGGCAAAGAAAAGGTTCTTGCCTGTGTTACAAGGTGTGAAGTTGAGTAAGAATCAATCCCGACCACTACAGAAGATAGAGAGAAAATTAAAGATGTTCCCTATGCTTCAGCCATAGGCTCTATCATGTATGCAATGTTGTGTACCAGACCTGATGTGTGCCTTGCTATTAGTTTAGCAGGGAGGTACCAAAGTAATCTAGGAGTGGATCACTGGACAGCGGTCAAGAACATCCTGAAGTACCTGAAAAGGACTAGCTATGTCCGGATTCCCGATCCCTCCAAGCCGGATACCCGTGGAGGGGAGGACATCACTCAAGGCCTGAACCTAGAATCAAGCAGTGGGCTAGATTTATCGGAAAACATCCAAGAATCCAAACTTTTGAGTTCGGAAACTCCTTGGCCCCCGAGTCTCAGATTGGGTAAGGATCCGGATTCAATTCCACCCACCCACCCAAACATACGCGATCTATCCCAAATTAGGCAAGAGCCCGAAGAAACAATACACCATTACTGGGCCAGATTCCTCCTGGTCATGAACAGGATAAAGGACTGTCGCGAGGAAGACGCAATTTCATTGTTCTGCAATAATTGCACGGACAAGGGAATCCTCAATGCCATAAGTCGCCGCGAAATTACACGCTTTGCCGACTTGGTGTCCATAGTACGATAGTACTATGCGATGGAAAGTGCCTGGAAAACCGAAATAAAATTTTGGGATAATCCGGCCCTGAATACAAACCCAGTCCGAAATAAAAGGGTGCATTATCACAATACACCTGGGTTAACAACCAAAAAGCAAAAGCCCTCTACGAGGCAAGGAACCGTACTGGAGGGATGGCTCAACGGACCCTGCAAAATTCATAGTACAGTGGATGCAATACCAACGCACAGCCTTAGAGCATGTTGGATATTCCGGCAGGTGGCCAAAAGTGGTGAGGATCTACTCCTCCCAAAAACCACAGAGCACCATCCCGTGGACAACAATACGGTGTTAACGGTCTTTGAGACCTTCGCGTCAAATAATAGACGCAAGCGAACACTCCGCAGCATGGCCGAAATCTGCAATATAGCAGAAATAAATCCTTGGAGTGACACGGCTATTACCTTCAATGCTAGTGACGAACCTAAATTCCGAACAGCCTGAGCACCAGCCGCACTGGTCCTCAGTCCAATCGTGGACGGCTTTCGACTCACCAAGGTACTCATGGACGGCGGCAACGGATTAAACCTCATCTCACTGGTAGAAAAAGGGCCTACAGTCCCGGTTCATAAGGGCCTTTAGTCCCGGTTCCTGAACCGGGACTAAAGTGTCGGTACTAATGCCCCGACCCTTCAGTCCCAGTTCTGGACTGAACCGGGACTGATGGGCCTCCACGTGGGCAGTGCGCAGAGCCCAGTCTGGAGACCCTTTGGTCTCGGTTCGTGAAACCAACCGGGACCAATAGGCATCCACGCGTCAGCATTTCTGTGGCTGGGGTTTTTGTTTTTTTTTGAAAGGGGGGGGTTTGGGGGTTTTGGGGGGTTAATTTAGGTGTTTCATATATTGTGTTAGCTAGCTATAATTAATAGAGAGAAGTTTCCTCTCTTATGTCCGTGCTTGGTCGATGCTACGTATTATACATACATATAGAGAGGACTAGACACGCTGGCTAGCTAGTAAGCAAACGAAGGAAACAGAAGATCGTGATGAACATATATGCATACAGAGAGAAGTGATATCGACCACCTTTCTTTCTCCGAGAGATTGGTCGAACAACAAGTTCTCGTATATCTATCTGACACTACCGGCTACATATATATAGTAATTATCTCTTACAAATATAATCATACGGACTCAGGGTCAACATAGAATTCTCCGTCTTCAGGGATCACGTGGTCAAGAAAGAATGCCGCCAATTCCTCTTGAATTCCTCGCATGCGAGCTGGTGCTAGGAGTTCATCCCGCTTCCGAAACATCTAATTTAAAGAAGGGGGTCAATACATATATATATGAATGAATGAAACTCAACACAAATGATGGTAATAAAATAAAATTGTGAATGTTGTTATTTATGTACTTCATATTGTTCGTCAGTGTAGCCCCGCTCACAGGTCGTGTGGCGGATGGACTCACAAACATAGTATCCACAGAAATCATTCCCTTGTTCCTACCACAACCACTTTACAAGAAATAGAGGTTAATCAAACTGATAAGCAAGAATGCCAAATGGTATTGATGAAACTAGCGCTTGAATGACTAGTAGATGCGCTTAAAATGCTACTATAGCTAGTACTTACTTTCGGGTGTCTAAATTGCAGCTCCTTCGGCAGTCCCGGAGCTTTTCTGGTGAATTTTCTCCAAACCCTGCCGGACAAAGAAAATAATTACTTGATATATCAGGAAATGAACAAAGTTGCTGATATGGTGGATAATGATCGATTTAACTTACTTCTCGAGTATTTGAGTCATGTCTGCATAGTCCTTGGGATCTTTTCGTCTTGAGTCCAAGACGGTTACTAGTCCCTGCTCAAGCTTAATATGTAGGAGAATATAGTGGAAACTGCACACGCATGCATAACTCATCAATTACATTACTATAACCTTGACTAATATATAAGGGAAACTGAATACGCACAAGATAGTAACACTCACTTGAAGTTGTAAGGAAAGAGTATTATATCTTTGTTTTGATTTATTATCAACGATTGTAGCATGCTGGCCTCGGTTTCTGCGGCATGAAATTTAACCTGAGTTGCATCTATGAGATATGTGTTAATGAACCCAATATCACCGACTTGTCTTTTCTTCAATTCGACGATCTTCAATCTGCATAATATAGTGAGGATGATTATAAATACATGCAATGAAAGAGCTGAGCTATATGGAGAGACTTAATGACAGAAGTAGTAGTACTTACAGACAGTAGCAGGTGACCGTTGCTTTATCGAGGGCCAATTGATTGAAAAACTGATAGAACTCCTCAAATGGAACAGGCAACAGATCAATTCCAACGAGGTCATGCTCCTTTTTAACTTTCAAATACAAAGTACTCCTCCCCCCAGAGTCTCTGCAGATTTTCAAGTACCAATCATGCAATCTTCGCATCATCGTTGATAGAGATCTTTCATCTTTGATGAGAGGCTTCCCGTACTCGTATCTTTGTATCTGCATCTCCATGGGTTCATAATGTACTTCGTCGGGTAGGTAATCTGCAAGATTGCTATAACCGGGCACCATCCTCGGTCATTAGCGACGTTGTGGCTAGGCACCTTGAGCGGGGGGCACGATTGCTTCGCTTGTTTGCCGAGCTGGGCAATTTGTTTCCCAGCTCATCGTTCTTTCAGCCTTTGATCACTGACAGTACTTCCCGACCGCTCCGCTTCGGCAAATTCCTTTCCAATAATGCGGTCATAGTTTCCTTTCGGCGGATCAGACTTCGGTGGTTTTGTCAGGGCAGCCAGAGTGCGCTTCACTTTCACCCGATCTACCTTCTCCTCCGGAGGTGGATGTTTCTTTGCTTTCACCCCTTCAAAGAATTTCCTCACTTCTTCTCGCGCGATCTCGGCGTTCTCCTCCTGGGTCCTCTCGTATGGTAACTTCTCTGGAGTCTTCAGAGAAGGACCGAATCTGTATGTCCGACCGCCTCTCGTTGTACTGCTAGATGCCGACCGAGCAGACGGAGCGGTTGTCTTCTTTACTTGCTTAAGAGGCGGAGAAGGACTACGACGCGCCGGAGCAGCTGGAGCGACGGCAGGTCTCTTCCGCCCTTGCTGACGAGGCGGAGAAGGAGGAGGCTGGCTGCTCGGGCGCGTCGGCGCAGGCGGAGAAGGAGGCGGAGTGCCGCCACGCACCAGAGCAGGAGCCGGCCGAGGGCCTTGATCGTCACTCGCCGGAGGAGGAGGCGGTGGAGGAGGCGGAGTGCCCTGACTCACCGGAGGAGGAGGAGGAGACGGACGCGTCCAGTTCAGAAGGTTGATGAGCTCCTTCCGCCATAGGCATGGAGTCTTCAAAGCAGACCCCAGCCGAGTCTCCCCTTCACCGGTAGGGTGGTCAAGCTGGAGGTCCTCAAATCCCTCTGTTATCTCATCCACCATCACCCTAGCATATCCTTCTGGAATCGGCCGGCAGTGAAAAGTTGCGCCGGGTTCAGTAGGATAAACAGAGCCAACAGCCGCCTTGACCTTCAAATTCATCCATTGCGTCATAAGGTGGCAATTTTGAGACTCCGTGATAGCATCCACGGGATAGCTGGCAGGAGCCGTCAAGGCATGCTCCGGCTGAAGCAGCTCGGTGGAAGCCACGCTGCTTCTGCGCTGAGATGGCGGGGTAGCTTCAGGGGAGGCTTCGGCAGTACGTTTGCTGTGATTTGCTTCTCGTTCCTCTATCGCGTCTACCCTTGCTTGCAGCGCCTGCATTTGGGTCTGCTGCACTTTTTTCCTCCTCTCATGGGATTTGTAATCGCCTGCGTCCGGAAACCCAACCTTCCACGGAACGGAGCCTGGCGTGCCTCGTGTCCGTCCAGGGTGCTCAGGATTCCCGAGGGCCATTGTGAGCTCGTCGTTCTCTCTGTCTGGAAAGAACGTCCCTTCCTGCGCTGCTTTGATATACTGCTTAAGATTACTGACTGGTATGTCCATTTGTTCGTTCGTCCAAATGCACTTCCCTGTTTTAGGGTCCAAGGTTCCGCCAGCCCGGAGAACCAAGTCCGGCAACGGTCTGGCCAGTTATTTGTCTCTGGTTCGATCCCTTTAAGAACCAGATCATTCTCACTCTTGGACCACTTAGGCCGGGCTACGAGGTAGCCACCTGACCCCGTGCGATGGTGAAGCTTCTTCTTCGCAGCATTTTGCTTGTTTGTCACCGACATCTTCTTACTCTTTTTCGATGTCTTGTGGGCCACAAATGCGGGCTAGTGATCTCTGATCTTCTCATATCTGCCCTTGAATTCTGGTGTCTCATTATTTTCGACAAACTTATTATTCAGCTCTTTCTTCCACCTCCTGAATAGTTCTGCCATCCTCTTCAGAGCAAAAGACTTGATTAATTTCTCTTTAATTGGGTTCTCTGGATTATCCTCTGCCGGTAGGGTGAAATTTGACTTCAGCTCAGTCCAAAGATCATTTTTCTGCATATCATTGACATAAGACACCTCAGGGTCTTCTGTAGCCGGCTTAAACCATTGCTGGATACTTATCGGGATCTTGTCCCTAACCAGAACCCCGCACTGAGCAACAAATGCGCTCTTTGTCCGGAGGGGTTCAATAGGTTGGCCGTCGGGCGCGATTGCTGTGATCTCAAGCTTTTCATCCGAGCTCAACTTTTTCTTTGGGCCTCGTCTCTTTACCGAAGTTGTGCTCGATCCGGAGGGTTAGAAAAAAGAACAAAGACTTAATTAATATGTGTACATACCAAAACGATGAATGCATCAATCAGTCAGCATAGGCTTAACTAATATATATACCTGGCCGGACTCGGTTCGGTCACCGGAGCCGTCATCACGGTCTCCTTCTTGCACCGGCATTGGGTCACCGGAGCCGTCCTCATGTTCTTCTTCTTGCACCAGCATTAGGTCACCGTAGCCAGCTTGTTCACCCTCTCCTTCCAGACCATCGGTTTCATTGAGAAAGTACGAGACGGCATCACTTCCTTCTGCGATTATCTCCCTCAACAACGCTTCTTTTGTTGCTTCGTCTAGGGCGGTGTCCATAGTTTCTACAAATATTTACAACATGGCAATTATTATTCAAACATGACAGATGGATATATTAGTGCCAAACGTAGAACTAGCTACCTAATCATAGTAAGCTATCGGGAGGGGGTATATATCGACAACGACGACACTACATCTATGTTCCTCGACGACCCTCGTTCCCGATAAAAAAAAGAGGAAGAAGAAGAAAAAAATGAGGAGAAGAAAGAATAGAGGAGAAGAACTCCTCTATTCTTTCTTCTCCTCTTTTTTTTCTTCTTCCTCTTCTTTTTTTATCCTCTTCTTCCTCTCATGTTCGAGAGGATCGCCGAGGGGTCGGGGGGTTGCCTAGTGTCAAAGGATTCAACAAAACCATGTCTTCATCATTAGGCGAAAGTAACATGTGCATGATGGTACGAAGCTCTTCAAAGTTGTTCTGGAACGGAGTCCCAGATAGGATAATTCGCTTTTTGGTACAAAGTTCAAAAAGAGCCTTCCGAATATCGCTATTTGGAAGGCCTTTGCTGAATTCGTACCAAAAGGCGGATTATTCTATCCGGGACTCCATTCCAGAATAACTTTGCAAAACTTCGTACCAACATGCCCTGGTTACTTCCGGCTAATGATGAAGGCATGGATTTCTTCAATACTTTGACACTAGGAAACCTCTCTCGACCCCTCGGCGATCCTCGACCCCTCGAACCCTCGACGACCCTGGAACCCTCGACCCCTCGACGATCCTCTTCTTCCTCTCATGCTCGAGAGGATCGCCGAGGGGTCGGGAGGTTGCGTAGTGTCAAAGGATTCAACAAAACCATGTCTTCATCATTAGGCGAAAGTAACATGTGCATGATGGTAGGAAGCTCTTCAAAGTTGTTCTGGAACGGAGTCCCAGATAGGATAATTCGCTTTTTGGTACAAAGTTCAGCAAGAGCCTTCCGAATATCACTATTTGGAAGGCCTTTGCTGAATTCGTACCAAAAGGCGGATTATTCTATCTGGGATTCCATTCCAGAACAACTTTGCAGAACTTCGTACCAACATGCCCTGGTTACTTCCGGCTAATGATGAAGGCATGGATTTCTTCCATACTTTGACACTAGGAAACCTCTCTTGACCCCTCGGCGATCCTCGACCCCTCGAACCCTCGACGACCCTGGAACCCTCAACCCCTCGACGACCCTGGAACACTCGACCCTCGACCCTATAGAACCCTCGAACTTGAAACCCTCGTCCCTTGACTCCTTAACGACCCTCGACCCCCTACCCTAGTTCCCGACCCTCGACCCCTCGGCGATCCTCGACACCCTCGTTCCCGATAAAAATTAAGAAGAAGAAGAAGCAGAAGAAGAAGAAGAAGAAGAAGAAGAAGAAGAAAAAAGAGGAGAAGAAGAAAGGAATAGCTAGACGAGAAGAAGAATAATTCTATTTTTTCTTCTTCTCCACTATTCCTTTCTTCTTCTCCTCTTCTTTTTCTTCTTTTTTCTTCTTCTTATTTATTTCTCCTCTTCTTCCTCTCCTCTTCTTCTTCTTATTTAGTTCTCTCGACCCCTCGTCCCTCTCTCGACCCCTCGATGACCCTCGTCCCTGATAACATATTTTTTCTCCCCTCGACACCTCTCGACCTCTCGTCCCACTCTCGACCCCTCATCATCATCTATCACCCCCCTCATTTTCTTTAGCATATATCCATGAACAAAATAGAGGAGAAGATCGAAGAAAAAAAAAGAAGTCTTCCTCTTCTTATTTTCCTTTTTCCACTCCTTCCTTTTCTTCTTCTTCTTCTTCTTCTTCCTTCTTCCTCTTTTCTTCCTTTTCCTTATTTTACTTTTTCCTCTACACTAACCTAAAATCGATATCTACTAATTAACAACCTAAATAAAAAAATGAATACATATATGAAAAAAAACATCATATAAAAAAACATTTTTGACATATTTAGCATATTCTGATCCATAGTTCAAAATTTTCAAATTTCATTCAAATGAAATTTGAATCGGATTCAAATAACTTGTTGAAAACCTATTCTAAACCTCTCCAAAAATTCTGAAATTTTGCCATCGCCTTTGTCTTGCATCAGTACCTCACCACAAATTTTTTTAAAAATTCCAAAAATGCCCAAAGCCATCTAGCATTTCATCAAACACCTTCTATATGGACAAAAAAAATTCAGAAATTCCAAAAAATTCAGAAAAGTGGACAGCGCGTTGCTGCTGCTCCACTTCTCCTCTCCTCTACTTCTCCTCTCCTTCTACTCTTGAATGCATCGGGGCCGGCAGCGACCATGGAACAGGGGCGGAGCAAGGGCGCTCGGGCGCAAGAGTGGCACTCGAGAGGGGGGCTCACTTTCAGGGGGGCGGCGACGGCTGGAGTCTGGCGATGAGGACGGCGGGCTCGGGGCGGCACGCGGTGAAGGGACGGTAGCCTCGGGCTGGCGGCACGCGGTGACGGCTGGGGACAAGGAGGCGGGCTCGGGGAGGCACGCGGCGACGGGGACGAGGGCGGCGGGCTCAGGGATGCCAGCGACGAGGACGGCGCGGGCTCACGGAGGGCTCGGCGGCGACGAGGACGAGGAGCAGCCTGGCGGCGGCGTCGGAGGAGAGGACGAGGAGATCGATCGAACTGAATCGAGAATTTCACAAGTGTTGGCTTATATAGCCAGAGCATTGGTCCCGGTTCGTGAAACCAACCGTGACCAATGGCCTTTGCTGCCCCGCGCCCAAATGTTTAGTCCCACATCGCTAGCTGAAGGGCGCCGGCACTTGCTTATAAGCGCTGCTGTGCCTCCCCATTCGAGCTCCTCTCTAATGCAGGCTTTCGGGCCTAAACTTGCTACTGCCTGTCGGCCTATTGGGCCTTTGCGGGCCTGAATCCTAGCCCATGTAGGGTTTCTAGTCCTATTCAGGCCGTGGAGGCCCAGAGTAGGTGGCATTTTTTTTGGTTTTTTCTTTTTTATTTCTACATTTTTTTGGTTTTTTATTTCTACTTAAAACTAAATACTTATAGTTTTTAGTGATTTTTTTTGCTTTTAGGTCACAAAAATTATAAACTTTCTTGTTAGTGCCATTAGTTTTAAATTTTGAATAGTTTAAATTTGAATTTTTAAAAATTTGTGTGAATCACTAGTTTATGAATAACTTTACTATAAAAATAGAATTTTTTTCTATTTATTTTTTATTTATACTTACAACTAAATACTTATAGTTTTTTAGTGATTTCTTTTTGCTTTTAGGTCACAAAAAATATAAACTTTCTGTTAGTGCCATTAGTTTTAAAATTTTGAATAGTTTAAATTGGAATTTTATAAAATTTGTGTGAATCACTAGTTTATGAATAACTTTACTATAAAAATAGAATTTTTTTTTCTTTGCTATTTATTTTTTATTTATACTTACAATTAAATACTTATAGTTTGATTTTAGGTCACAAAAAGTATATTATTTTTGCTATTGAAGAATATTATAGTTTTATTTTAGTTGATCATAACATAATATTTTAATTGATTGTCGTCAACATCACCAGGGTCATCTCGTCTGATCTTATACCGCAACGCACCGCATACCGGGCATGCGTTCAGATCCTTGTATGCACCGCGGTAGAGGATGCAGTCATTAGGGCATGCATGTATCTTCTCCACCTCCAATCCTAGAGGGCATCGACCTTCTTTGCTGCGTATGTACTGTCGGGCAATTCGTTATCCTTTGGAAGCTTCTTCTTCAATATTTGCAGTAGCTTCTCAAATCCTTTGTCAGCCATTGCATTATCTGCCTTCCACTGCAGCAATTCCAGTACGGTACCGAGCTTTGTGTTGCCATCTTCGCAATTGGGGTATAACCCTTTTTTGTGATCCTCTAACATGCGATCGAACTTCAGCTTCTCCTTTTGACTAATGCATTGCGTCCTTGCATCGACAATGACCCGGCGGAGATCATCATCATCGGGCACATCGTCTGGTTCCTCTTGATCTTCAGCAGCTTCACCCGTGGCAGCATCATTGGGCACATCATCTAGTTCCTCTTGATCTTCACCAGCTCCCCCCGTTGCAGCATCACCGTATTCAGGGGGAACATAGTTGTCATCGTACTCTTCTTCTTCGCCGTCTTCCATCATAACCCCTATTTCTCCGTGCCTCATCCAAACATTATAGTGTGGCATGAAACCCTTGTAAAGCAGGTGGGAGGGAAGGATTTTCCGGTTAGAGTAAGACCTCGTATTCCCACATTCAGTGCATGGACAACACATAAAACCATTCTGCTTGTTTGCCTCAGCCGCATCGAGAAACTCATGCACGCCCTTAATGTACTCGCGGGTGTGTCTGTCACCGTACATCCATTGCCGGTTCATCTGCATGCATTATATATAATTAAGTGTCGAAATTAATAGAAGTTCATCATCACATTAAAACCAAAGTGCATACATAGTTCTCATCTAATAACATATAGCTCTCGAGAGCATCTAATTAATTAAACCATACATTGAAACTATGTAAACATTTCAATGCGAAAACAAATGCGATCATAATCGCAACCAAGGTAACAATTGATCCAACGGCATAATGATACCAAGCCTCGGTATGAATGGCATATTTTCTAATCTTTCTAATCTTCAAGCGCATTGCATCCATCTTGATCTTGTGATCATCGACGACATCCGCAACATGCAACTCCAATATCATCTTCTCCTCCTCAATTTTTTTATTTTTTACTTCAACAAATTGTTTTCTTCTTCAACTAAATTTAACCTCTCGACAATAGGGCCGGTTGGCATTTCCGATTCACATACATCCTAGATAAAAAATCTATGTCATGTTGGTCGACATAATTTTCATAAACAATAAATGAACCAATAGTTATAAAGATAATATACATACCAAATCCGAATCATAGACAGGACGAGGGCCGACGGGGGCGGATACCAACACCATCGCACTATATAAGATGCAATAAAAAATGTAAGAAAATGATACAAGTATCTATCTAAACATACAAGTAAGAATATTTTTCCTTTCAGAAAGAAGATAAGAACAAGAGGCTCACCACGGTGGTGTCGGTGATGAGATCGGCGCGGGTGATCGACGGCGGTGAAGACGGGGACGGGGCGTGACGGACCGCTAAATCTAGACAAATCTCGAGGAAAATGGAGCTTGGAGGTCGAGCTTCGAGAGGAGAAAGCTTAAGTAGTGTGGCTCGGGCATTCCATCGGACACCTCATGTGCATAGGAGGTGAGCTAGAGCACCACAAAGCCCTCTCCCCCTCGGCCAAAAAAAACAGAGCACTGTGCTCTGCTCTTGCGCGAGGGGGTATATATAGGCACCTCATTGGTCCCGGTTGATGACATGAACCGGGACTAAAGGGGAGCCTTTGGTCCCGGTTCAAGCCACCAACCGGGACCAATGGTGGTGGGCCAGGAGCGAGGCCCATTGGTCCCGGTTCGTCCCACCAACCAGGACCAAAAGGTCCAGACGAACTGGGACCAATGGCCCACGTGGCCCGGCCAGCCCCCTGGGCTCATGAACCGGGACCAATGCCCACATTGGTCCCGGTTCTAGACTGAACCGGGACTAATGGGCTGAGCCGGCCTGGACCATAGCCCTTTTTTCTACTAGTGTCTATGAGGAAACACTTCAAAAGATGGAAATAGACTGGAGCCGCATTGAGCACAACCTTTAGAGGAATCATCCCCAGTCGGGAAGCACGCTGTGCTAGGAAAATCTCACTAGATGTGGTATTTGGCACACCGGATAATTACAGGTCCGAAGAAATTACATTCCAAGTGGCCCCATTCAGCAGTGGATACCACGCTCTACTAGGGCGGGAGGCGTTTACAATCTTCCAAGCCATACCCCATTACGGGTACATGAAGCTCAAAATGCCCGAGACAAACGGAATCATCACTCTTGCTAGTGATCCAGACATAGCACTCCGCGCCGAAAATAAGACAGCCGCACTGGCCCTTGAGGCAGTATCCGAAGCCCTAGCGGCCGAGGAACTAACTGCGCTGCGCTCCATGGTGAACAGGGACGATGTGATACTCGATAAAAGATCCAAGTCCACATCCTTTAAACCGGTGGATGAAATAGTCAAATTCCAAGTCCATCCAACGGACCCTACAAAAATAGCTTCCATCGGGGCACAGTTAAACCCTGATGTCGACGCCGCACTGCGAGAGTTCCTACGCGAGAACTGGGACATTTTTGCCTGGCACCCTTCAGACATGCCAGGAATCCCACGCAGGCTGGCTGAGCACAGCCTAATATCCTAAAAGGATTCAAGCCAGTCAAGCAGGCTCTTCGATGTTTCTCCGAGCCTAAGAGACAAGCCATGGGAGAGGAACTAGCCAAGCTATTGCAGGCCGGATTCATCAGAGACATAAAACATCCGGACTGGCTAGCAAACCTGGTGATGGTACCAAAGAAGGACAAATCCTGGCGCTTGTGCGTCGATTTTAAGGACCTTAACAAGGCCTGCCCAAAGGATCCCTTCCCCCTCCCCCGCATCGATCAAATCATCGATGCTACCGCAGGACACGATTCATTGTGTTTCCTCGACGCATACTCTGGCTACCATCAAATTAAAATGGTGGAGCCAGACCAAGCCGCAACGGCATTCATCACACCATACATCCCATTCTGCTTCAACACAATGCCCTTCGGGCTCAAAAACGCCGGCGCAACATATCAGTGCATGATTCAGACATGTCTGGCAAACCAGATCGGCAAAATAGTGGAGGCATACATAGATGACGTGGTCGTTAAAACCAAGCATGTTGAAACTCTAGTAGACGACTTGAGGCTCACATTCGACAACCTCCGAACATATGACATTAAGCTCAATCCGGAAAAATGTGTTTTCGACGTACCAGCCGGAAAGCTCCTGGGATTCATTGTCTCCAGTAGCGGTATTGAAGCTAATCCGGCAAAAATCCGAGCGTTGTCACAGTTGGCTACCCCAACAGACCTCAAACAAATACAAAAATTGACTGGATGCCTGGTGGCTCTAAGCCGCTTTATCTCCCGCTTGGGAGAAAAGGCATTACCCCTTTATCGCCTCCTCCGGCGCACCGAACACTTCGAGTGGACAATTGCCGCCTCGGCCGGACTCAACGAAATAAAAGCCATATTGGCAACAAACCAAGTCCTGGCCGCGCCAAACATTGGCGAACCAATGCTATTATACATTGCGGCAACTCATCAAGTAGTAAGTGCAGTGCTCGTCGTCGAGCGAGATGTGGACGGACACAAATTCCCCCTTCAAAAGTCGGTTTACTATGTGTCCACTGTCCTTATTCCATGCAAATCACGGTACCCGCATTATCAAAAGATAGAGTATGCGGTATTTATGCCATCCCGGAAGCTGCGACACTACTTTCAAGAGTGTTCGATAACGGTAGCCTCGGAAGTACCACTTAACGATATTATAAACAACCGCGGCGCGACGGGTCGGATTGCCAAATGGGCCATTGAGCTCCTCCCGTTTGACATAACTTACAAGCCACGGCAAGCTATTAAGTCGCAAGTTTTGGCTGACTTCATCGCTGAATGGACGGAAGCCGAACTCCCTAAAGAGTACGACACATATTCAAACTGGATCATGCATTTCGACAGCTCCAAAATGTTGGCTGGTCTGGGGGCTGGCGTCGTTTGACGTCCCCAACAATAGACACCGTTCAATACGTACTACAGATAATGTATACGGACTCCAACAACGCAGCCGAATATGAGGCCCTTCTACATGGTCTCTGGATGGCAGTATCCATGGGCATTCAACGCCTAGAGGTGCACAGGGATTCAAACCTCGCGATATCCCAAATAAATGGAGACTTTGATGCCAACGATCCGAAAATGGCAGCTTATCGCAATGTCGTCCTAAAAATGTCAGCTCAGTTCGAGGGGCTCGAATTTCACCATGTGGCTCGGGAAAACAATCAGGCGGCGGATATCCTCGATCGCATCAGCGCAAAACGCGACGCGGTCCCTCCCAACATATTTCTGGAAAGGCTTTTCAAGCCATCTGTAGCATGGGAAGGGGACACCGGTAACAACAGTCCGGACCCGGCCAAAATGCCCGATACCGAACTCTCTGACACAATCGGAGGCTCCGCCACCGAAATAACACAATCAGCCCACGAAATAATGGCCATTATTGCCCCATGGACAGAACCATTCCTGGCCTACCTAACTAGACAGGAACTTCCGGAGGACCAAAATGAGGCACGCTGCATAGTGCGGCGATCCAAGGCCTACAGGGTCCATGAGGGAGAATTGTACAAAAAAAGCGCTACCGGAGTCCTTCAAAGGTGCATCTCCGAAGAGGAAAGGCGGGACCTTTTGGCAGAAATTCATGCCGGACTCGGCAGTCATCACGCCGCAGCCCGGGCTCTTGTAAGCAAGGCCTTCCGTACAGGATTCTATTAGCCAACGGCCCTGGCAGATGCACAGGACTTGGTCCAACATTGCGCCGGTTGCCAGCTCTTTGCAAATCAAAGCCACATGCCACCCACCGCCCTCCAAACAATCCACATTACATGGCCCTTCGCAGTCTGGGGGCTTAACATGGTTGGACCCCTTAAAGGGGGAACCCAAAAGAAAAAAATACTTATTGGTCATGCATAGAGGCTAAACCGGTTAAAACAGCTGAAGCCGGACTGGTGATAGATTTCATATCCGGGGTCGTACACCGTTACGGCGTCCCCCACAGCATCATCACTGATAACGGCACGAACTTCACGGCCGACGAGGTAAAACTCTGGTGCAGCAAAATGGGCATCAAGCTCGATTATGCTTTAGTCTAGCACCCACAAACCAACGGTCAAGTCGAACGAGCAAATGGTCTTATAATGAGCGGCATTAAACCTAGATTAGTGCGCTCCTTAACGGAGTCTGACACGCACTGGGTAGAGGAGCTCGACTCCGTACTCTGGGGGCTGCGGATCACGCCGAATCGTACTACCAGATATACACCGTTTTTATGGTGTACGGCGCAGAGGCAGTCCTGCCCTGCGACATAATTCATGACTCACCTCAAGTGCGCATGTACGAAGAAAGAGAAGCCGAGCTCGATCGACAGGATAGTCTGGACACCTTGGAGGAAGAGCGCGACATAGCCAAAGCCCGTTCCGCATTTTACCAGCAACAGGCTCGCAGATACCAAAGCAGAGAAGTACGGGCCAAAACTTACAACGTTGGCAAACTAGTTCTACGGCTGCCGGATAAGAAAAAGAATAAGCTCGAGCCCAAATGGGAAGGTCCCTTCATTATCGACCAAGTTCTGACCGGTGGAGCGTACCGACTGCGGGATGCATCGACTAGTCAACTCGAGCCGAACCCATGGAACGCAGCCAGGCTCCGAAGATTCTACGCCTAGCACCGGACTTTATGTTAGTCCCCTCCCTTTGTCCATTTTCTGTATATGCATCATATGTCTTGTTTCCCTTTCTTTCTCTTATTTCTCTAGGCCTTCAAGGGTCACCTTGTGCCTCACTCATACATTACAGATGCGCTAGCCGCACTCTTCATACCTGGGGGCTTCTTTCACAGAAGCTTAAATTATTTACCTGGGCCTCACGCCCAACACATGTGTTATACTTCCGCATGTACCTTTTTCACCATTATATGCATCGATATGACTTAAGTTTTGGCCAAGCTGGGTTGCCTGGCTCTTGTATTTATGCCCTACGTTCCCGTTAATTCGGCTAGGGCATAAGGGGAGCACCTCTGTGATTGTTACCGCCGGGTCAGCCGGACGTGTACCTCAGACTGGGTGAAGCCGAAAGCTAGCGTTCTTAAGGGAATATTCGGTCGGTGAACAAAAGATGACTTTTATTTATTATCCATATCTGCCCCCAGATGCTTTTTCTGCGCTTCTTGTCGCAGTCCGGCCATGCACTTTAGGGCATGCTTACCCAGGGAAAGAAACCCTTAACGGAACTATTCTCCCTGGAAGATGTTTCTTACTACCCATGTAATATAACATAACTAGTTGGGCACTTGTCTGATAAAGCACTAATGACCCCTACGCCTGGTCTCCACGCATGCCCCGGTTCTTACATAACCAAGAGGGTATTCGGATACACTCCGGACTGTTGGGTCCCAAGGTTGAAGCAAAAAGGTCCGCCACGACAAACGATCTACAATCCGGCTAGAAGGAATTATACATGTCACTTTAAAATTACATAGTCAATTTGACTGGTTGAATTCCTCTTCAATACCATCCAATAGGCTGTCTAGTCTATAGTCCTGTTGGGAATACTTTGCGGCCAATTCTACTTGGCCGTACACTAAGCTCATAGGGATCTCCTTCCCATTAGGCCCCACAGTTCCGACTTCGGCCATGTGGTTCGGGTCAGCCTTCGTGTACCGTGTCTTCACCATTGCCCAGGCTTCCCTGGCGCCCTGACGGCAGGCCGATATCTTCCATAATCGGAAGCGCCGCCATGCTCCCTTCAACTTTTCTGCAAGCTCTCTAAGGCCTTCGGGTATGGAGACGGATGGACACAAGTCCTGGGCAACGCCTTGCATCACCTGCCGAACTCGTTCTGCAGCCGTGAGAGCTCGGGAAGAAGGTCACCCGTTGAACCGGGCATTTCCTCGGCAGGACGTCCTGTTAGCATACCTACAGACATAACTCTGTCAGCCAGCTTCCTCGCTGAACTCTTTTTCAAAGTTCGTTCAAGCACTTACTAAATATGCCGTGTCGAAGCCGCCGATTTTCCTTAACAGAGTCCGACAGTTGGGCGCGAACATCTTGTAGTTCCACACCCAGCTTGGTGTTGGCATCTTGGAGATCATTTTTCTCCTGCCTCACCCTCGTAAGCACGTTCTCACCGGCCTTTAGCTGGCGTTGGAGGAGCTGCTTATCCAGATTTACTCCAGTGTCATCTGCAATTTTATCGTCAGATCTGCATACACGCCGCATTCTATATGATACTTATCATTTGAAGGATATGTTACCAGAGGGGGTCTCTTTGGGCTCCCCTGCTGCGGCCAGTGCGGCCTAAAGTTGGGATTTGCACTCTTCCAACTCCTGGGACAGTTGAGTATTCTTTTCTGTAAGAACCTGCATAACAAATGATCCTTAAATCAGTTATCCTAACTGTTTCAAGTCTCAGGGGCTACTAATATATATAATCACTAAATTTTCTCACCCGTATGTCTTTTACATACTGCTCCGTGGTTTTGGCTAGACCATTTTGAGCAGCACGGAGGTGCGCGTCTCCCGAGTTGAAGGCATCCAATGCCTCTTGGGAGGAACAAGCGTCACGAAGAACAGTCCGTCGACGCCTATGGTTCATGACACTTTCCACCTCGGAATGGGTGGCGGACAGTTTATCCGCATCCTCTGTCGGAGGAGCACCCGGCGCATGCCTTGTATTTGTTCCCGCCTCTGAATCCGGCCTTGGAGCCTGGCTTGTGGAGGCACGATTGGTAGCCTCTCCGGGTATAGTCTGGTGAGCGCTCTTTTTCCTGAAAACAAGGCATGGGCGTTAATATGCCTCTGAGAATAATGTCTTGCAATAAGGACGGCACACCATACCACTGCGCCGGTGTCTCAATCCGGACCGCGGGTCTTTTCAGCCTGCCTGGCCTCGCGGCCCCTTGTTGGCCGGTCGCCACAGGCTCGGTCTTCGGCCTCGAGGACCTCCCCTGCAAAACACGGTTGTTATATGGCGATCAAAAACACGCAAGGATGGATCCCTTTTTGAACTGATGGGACTTCGGTCTCAGTCACCGGTGAGGCTGGAACTAGCCCAGGGTAATCGGCCGTAATGGCCACCAAAGCATTGTCATTACTCGATTGGTAAAATACCCCATCGATCAGCTCCACAGATATGTCCGGATCCTCCTGGGAGGCCGGGTCAAGGGACCGTCCAGGGTCCTCGGGTTGTGGAGGAGGGCTGTTTATCCCCTTTACAGCCTGGTGCAGCTCCTGCGGTGAAATCGCTAGAATGAATACTTAACTACGGGAATACGAAATGGATGGGCGATAAAAAGTCTCCGCTTACCCAGCTCGGAGGATTGTACATAGAAAATCCGCCCTGCGGGTTTACACGAAGGAATTCCTCCTCTTCTCCCTTGTACAAAGTGGATAAGATCTTTATTAGATCAGCAGCCGATCCCGGCCCTTTGCGGCCGTGGCGGGTGGCGCCATCCTCCCCGTTGAAATCCCACATGGGGTGGCCTCTATACTGAAGTGGCTGCACCCCCCGCATGATGCATGTGGCCATGACCTCGATCATGGTCAATCCGGATCGAGCTAAAAAACTTATCCGGCTCATCAGGTAAAGAATGTCCCTGTCATCTTCCTCTGGGGAGCTCCGTGGACGCCAGCTCCGGCGCTTCTTCAAAGGAGTGTTGTCAAACTCAGGAAGGTCGATCTGAATAGGATCCGGGAGGGGGAAGTCTTCTATATAAAACCATTCTGACGGCCAGTCTTCGGACGTCTTCTTTGGGGTCCCGGACAGGTATCTGGTCCCGGCAATACGCCACACTTCGGCTCCGCCCACTTGATATATTGACCCCTTCTGAGAACGGGGCACAAGGCAGAATAGCTTCTTCCACAGAGCGAAATGAGCTTCACAGCCCAAAAACAACTCGCAAAGGGCTACGAATCCCGCGATATGTAGCAGGGAGGCAGGCGTAAGATTGTGCAACTGGAGGCCGTAGAACTCCAGGAGCCCTGGAGAAACGGATGAATTGGAAATCCGAGCCCTCTTACTAAATAAGGGACAAGGCATACCCACTCTCCCTTGGAGGGACTGGGAAGGCTCTCCGCTTGCTCTCCGCCATTATAGATGGCGAGCCCGGCTCGAACCGGGACCATGCACGTTGGGGGAAGAAATCCCTTGGACTGAAGCATCACTAATTTGCTGTGCGGGACGGAACATCTCTCCCAATCTCCAGGCTTGGAGCTAGGGGTGCGAGAGGAGGAGATGCGTCGACCGGCGATGATGGAATGGATTGTTGGGGAACATAGCAGAAATTCAAAATTTTCCTACGTGTCACCAAGATCTATCTATGGAGAGACCAGCAACGAGGGGAAGGAGAGTGCATCTACATACCCTTGTAGATCGCTAAGCGGAAGCGTTCAAGTGAACGGGGTTGATGGAGTCGTACTCGTCGTGATCCAAATCACCGATGATCCTAGTGCCGAACGGACGGCACCTCCGCGTTCAACACACGTACAGCCCGGTGACGTCTCCCACGCCTTGATCCAGCAAGGAGAGAGGGAGAGGTTGAGGAAGACTCCATCCAGCAGCAGCACAACGGCGTGGTGGTGGTGGAGGAGCGTGGCAATCCTGCAGGGCTTCACCAAGCACCACGGGAGAGGAGAAGGACTTGGGAGAGAGGAGAGGGCTGTGCCAGAACATTGGTATGGCTGCCCACCCACCCCCACATATATATAGGAGCAAGGGAGAGGGGGGGAGGCGCAGCCTTGGCCCTTCCTCCAAGGAAGGGTGCGGCTAGGAGGAGTCCCTCCTCCCCAAGGCACCTTGGAGGTGCCTTCCCCCTTTAGGACTCTTCCTTTCCTTATCCTTTGGCGCATGGGCCTCTTGGGGCTGGTGCCCTTGGCCCATATAGGCCAAGGTGCACACCCCTACAGCCCATGTGGCCCCCCGGGGCAGGTGGCCCCACCCGGTGGGCCCCCGGGACCCTTCCGGTGGTCCCGGTACAATACCGGTGACCCCGAAACTTGTCCGGTGACCAAAACAGGACTTCCCATATATAAATCTTTACCTCCGGACCATTCTGGAACTCCTCGTGACGTCCGGGATCTCATCTGGGACTCCGAACAACATTCGGTAACCACATACAAGCTTCCTTTATAACCCTAGCGTCATCGAACCTTAAGTGTGTAGACCCTACGGGTTCGGGAGACATGCAGAATGACCGAGACGTTCTCCGGTCAATAACCAACAGCGGGATCTGGATACCCATGTTGGTTCAATCATGTTCCACGAATATCTCATCGGATGAACCACGATGTCAAGGAGTTAATCAATCCTGTATGCAATTCCCTTTGTCTATCGGTACGATACTTGCCCGAGATTCGATCGTCGGTATCCCGATACCTTTGTTCAATCTCGTTACCTGCAAGTCTCGTTACTCGTTCCATAACACATCATCCTATGATCAACTCCTTGGTCACATTGTGCACATTATGATGATGTCCTACCGAGTGGGCCCAGAGATACCTCTCCGTCACACGGAGTGACAAATCCCAGTCTCGATTCGTGCCAACCCAACAGACACTTTCGGAGATACCCGTAGTGTACCTTTATAGCCACCCAGTTACGTTGTGACATTTGGCACACCCAGAGCACTCCTACGGTATCCGGGAGTTGCACAATCTCATGGTCTAAGGAAATGATACTTGACATTAGAAAAGCTTTAGCATACGAACTACACGATCTAGTGCTATGCTTAGGATTGGGTCTTGTCCATCACATCATTCTCCTAATGATGTGATCCCATTATCAACGACATCCAATGTCCATGGTCAGGAAACCGTAACCATCTATTGATCAACGAGCTAGTCAACTAGAGGCTTACTAGGGACATGGTTTTGTCTATGTATCCACACATGTATCTGAGTTTCCTATCAATACAATTATAGCATGGATAATAAACGATTATCATGAACAAGGAAATATAATAATAACTAATTTATTATTGCCTCTAGGGCATATTTCCAACAGTCTCCCACTTGCACTAGAGTCAATAATCCAGTTCACATCGATATGTGATTAACACTCAAGGTCACATCCCCATGTGACTAACACCCAAAGAGTTTACTAGAGTCAATAATCTAGTTCACATTACCATGTGACTAACACTCAAGGTCACATCCCCATGTGACTAACAATCAAAGAGTTTACTAGAGTCAATAATTTAGTTCACATTACCATGTGATTAACACTCGATGAGTTTTGGGTTTGATCATGTTATGCTTGTGAGAGATGTTATAGTCAACGGGTCTGAATCTTTCAGATCCGTATGTGCTTCGCAAATTTCTATGTCATCTTGTAGATGCAACTACTACGCTACATTTGGAGCTATTCCAAATAAATGTTCTACTATACGAATCTAGTTTACTACTCAGAATAATCTGGATTAGTGTCAAAGTTTGCATCGGCGTAACCTTTTACGACGAACTCTTTTACCACCTCCATAATCGAGAAACATATCCTTATTCCTCTAAGGATAATTTAGACCGCTATCTGGTGATCTACTCCTAAATCACCTTTGTACCCTCTTGCCAAATATGTGGCAAGGCACACATCAGGTGTGGTACTCAGCATGGCATACCGTATGGAGCCTATGACAAAAGCATAGGGGACGACCTTCGTCCTTCCTCTTTCTTCTGCCGTGGTCGAGCTTTAAGTCTTAACTTCATACCTTAAAACTCAGGCAAGAACTCCTTCTTTGTCTGATCCATCTTGAACACCTTCAAGATCATGTCAAGGTATGTGCTCATTTGAAAGTACCATTAAGCGTTTTGATATATCCTTATAGATCTTGATGCTCAATGTTCAAGTAGCTTAATCAAGGCTTTCCATTGAAAAACACTTTCCAAATAACCCTATATGCTTTCCAAAATTCTATGTCATTTCTGATTAACAACATGTCAACAACATATATTCATCAGAAATTCTATAGTGCTCCCACTCACTTCTTTGGAAATACAAGTTTCTCATAAACTTTGTATACACCCAAAACTTTGATCATCTTATCAAAGCATACATTCCAACTCCGAGATGCTTACTCCAGTCCTTAGAAGGATTGCTGGAGCTTTGCATACTTATTAGCATCTTTCAGGATTAACAAAACCTTTCGGTTGTATCACATACAACCTTTCCTCAAGAAAATCGTCGAGGAAACAATGGTTTTTGACATCCTATCTGCAAGATTTCATAAATAATGCAGCAATCGCTAATATAATTCCAACAGACTCTTAGCATCGCTACGAGTGAGAAAGTCTCATCATAGTCAACTCCTTGAACTTGTCAGAAAAAATCTTAATGACAAGTCGAGCTTTCTTAATGGTGATACTTACCATCATTGTCTGTCTTCCCTTTTAAAATCCATCTATACTCAATAGCCTTACGACCATCGAGTCGTTCTGCCAAAGTCTTCACTTTGTTTTCATACATGGATCCTCTCTCAGATTTTATGGCCTCGAGCCATTTATCGGAATCCGGGCCCACCATCGCTTCTCCATAGCTCGTAGGTTCATTGTTGTCTAGCAACATGACTTCCAAGACAGGATTACGTACCACTCTGAAGTAGTACGCATCCTTGTCATCCCACGAGGTTTGGTAGTGACTTGATCTGAAGTTTCATGATCACTATCATAAGCTTCCACTTCAATTGGTGTAGGTGCCACAGGAACAACTTCCTGTGCCCTGCCACACACTAGTTGAATAGATGGTTCAACAACCTCATCAAGTCTCCACCATCCTCCCACTCAATTCTTTCGAGAGAAACTTTTCCTCGAGAAAGGACCCGATTCTAGAAACAATCCCTTATTGCTTTCGGTTCTGAGACAGGAGGTATACCCAACTGTTTTGGGTGTCCTATGAAGATGCATTTATCCGCTTTGGGTTCGAGCTTATCAGCCTGAAACTTTTCCACATAAGCGTCGCAGCCCCCAAATTTTTTTTTAAGAAATGACAGCTTAGGTTTCTCTAAACCATAGTTCATACGGTCTCATCTCATCGGAATTACGTGATGCCCTATTTAAAGTGAATGCGGTTGTCTCTAATGCCTAACCCATAAACTATCGTGGTAATTCGATAAGAGCCATCATGGTATGCATCATATCCAATAGGGTGCAGTTATGATGTTCGGACACACCATCACACTATGGTGTTCCAGGCTGTATTAGTTGTGAAACAATTTCCACAATGTCTTAATTATGTGCCAAACTCGTAATTCAGATATTCATCTCTATGATCATATCATAGATATTTTATCCTCTTGTCACGACAATCTTTCAACTTCACCCTGAAATTACTTGAACCTTTCAATAATTCAGACTCGTGATTCATCATGTAAATATACTCAACATCTACTCAAATCATTTGTGAAGTAAGAACATAACGATATCCACTACATGCCTCAGCACTCATTGGACTGCACACATCAAAATGTATTACTTCCAACAAGTTGCTTTCTAGTTCCATTTTACTGAAAACGAGGCTTTCAGTCATCTTGCCCATGTGGTATGATTTTGCATGTCTCAAGTGATTCAAAATCAAGTGAGTCCAAACGGTCCATTTGCATGGAGTTTCTTCATGCATATTCACCAATAGACATGGTTCGCATGCCTCAAACTTTTCAAAAATGAGTGAGTCCAAAGATCCATCAACATGGAGCTTCTTCATGCGTTTTATACCGATATGACTTACGTGGCAGTGCCACAAGTAGGTGGTACTATCATTACTATCTTTTGGCATGAACATGTGTATCACTACGATCGAGATTCAATAAACCATTCATTTCAGGTGTAAGACCATTGAAGGTATTATTCAAATAAATAGAGTAACCATTATTCTCCTTAAATGAATAACCGTATCACGATAGACATAATCCAATCATGTCTATGCTCAACGCAAACACCAAATAACAATTATTTAGGTTTTAATACCAATCTCGATGGTAGAGGGAGCGTGCGATGCTTGATCATATCAACCTTGGAAACACTTCCAACACATATCGTCAGCTCACCTTTAGCTAGTCTCCGTTCATTCCGTAGCTTTTATTTCGAGTTTACTAACATTTAGCAACTGAACTGGTATCTAATACCCTGGTGCTACTAGGAGTACTAGTAAAGTACACATTAACATAATACATCCAATATACTTCTATCGACCTTGCCAGCCTTCTTATCTACCAAGTATCTAGGGTAATTCTGCTCCAGTGGCTGTTCCCATTATTACAGAAGCACTTAGTCTCGGGTTTGGGTTCAACCTTGGGTTTCTTCACTAGAGCAGCAGCTGAATTGCCGTTTCATGAAGTATCCCTTTGTTCCCTTGCCCTTCTTGAAACTAGTGGTTTCACCAACCATCAACAATTGATGCTCCTTCTTGATTTCTACTTTCGTGGTGTCAAACATCACGAATATCTCAAGGATTCATCATATATGTCCCTGATATATTATAGTTCATCACGAAGCTCAAGCAGCTTGGTGGTAATGACTTTGGAGAAACATCACCATCTTATCTGGAAGATCAACTCCCAGTCGATTCAAGCGATTGTTGTACTCAGATAATCTGAGCACAAGCTCAACGATTGAGCTTTTCTCCCTTAGTTTGTGGGCTAAGAGAATCGTCGGAGGTCTTATACCTCTTGACGTGGGCACGAGCCTGAAATTCCAATTTCAGCCCTCGAAACATCTCATATGTTTCGTGACGTTTCAAAACCGTCTTCGGTGCCTCAACTCTAAACCGTTTAGCTGAATTATCACGTAGTTATCAAAACGTGTATGTCAGATGTTCGCAACATCCATAGACAACGTTCGAGGTTCAGCACACTGAGTGGTGCATTAAGGACATAAGCCTTCTATGAAGCAATGAGGACAATCCTCAGTTTACGGACCTAGTCCGCATAATTGCTACTACCAACTTTCAACTAAATTTTCTCTAGGAACATATCTAAACAGTAGAACTGAAGCGCGAGCTAAGACATAATTTGCGAAGACCTTTTGACTATGTTCAGGATAATAAAGTTCATCTTATGAACTCCCACTCAGATAGACATCCCTCTAGTCATCTAAGTGATTACATGATCCAAGTCAACTAGGCCGTGTCCGATCATCACGTGAGACGGACTAGTCAACATCGGTGAACATATTCATGTTGATCGTATCTACCATACGACTCATGCTCGACCTTTCGGTCTCTTGTGTTCCGAGGCCATGTCTGTACACATGCTAGGTTCGTCAAGTCAACCTAAGTGTTTCGCGTATGTAAATCTGTCTTACACCCGTTGTATGTGAACGTTAGAATCTATCACACCCGATCATCACGTGGTGCTTCGAAACAATGAACTGTCGCAACGGTGCACAGTTAGGGGGAACACTTTCTTGAAATTTTAATGAGGGATCATCTTATTTACTACCGTCGTTCTAAGCAAATAAGATGTATAAACATGATAAACATCACATGCAATCAAATAATAGTGACATGATATGGCCAATATCATATAGCTCCTTTGATCTCCATCTTGGGGCTCCATGATCATCTTGTCACCGGCATGACACCATAATCTCCATCATCATGATCTCTATCATCGTGTCTTCATGAATTTTTCTCGTAAACTATTACTTCTACTACTATAGCTAACGGTTAGAAATAAAGTAAAGTAATTACATGACGTTTATGTTGACACGCAGGTCATAAATAAATTAAGACAACTCCTATGGCTCCTGCCGGTTGTCATACTCATCGACATGCAAGTCATGATTCCTATTACAAGAACATGATCAATCTCATACATCACATATATCATTCATCACATCCTTTTGGCCATATCACATCACAAGGCATACCCTGCAAAAACAAGTTAGACGTCCTCTAATTGTTGATTGCATGTTTTACGTGGCTGCTATGGGTTCCTAGCAAGAACGTTTCTTACCTACGCAAAAACCACAACGTGATATTCCAATTGCTATTTACCCTTCATAAGGACCCTTTTCATCGAATCCGATCCGACTAAAGTGGGAGAGACAGACACCCGCTAGCCACCTTATGCAACTAGTGCATGTCAGTCGGTGGAACCACTCTCACGTAAGAGTACGTGTAAGGTCGGTCCGGGCCGCTTCATCCCACAATGCCACCGAATCAAGATTGGACTAGTAACGGTAAGCATATTGAACAAAATCAACGCCCACAACTACTTTGTGTTCTACTCGTGCATAGAAACTACGCATAGACCTAGCTCATGATGCCACTGTTGGGGAACGTAGCAGAAATTCAAAATTTTCCTACGTGTCACCAAGATCTATCTATGGAGAGACCAGCAATGAGGGGAAGGAGAGTGCATCTACATACCCTTGTAGATCGCTAAGCGGAAGCGTTCAAGTGAACGGGGTTGATGGAGTCATACTCGTCGTGATCCAAATCACCGATGATCCTAGTGCCGAACGGACGGCACCTCCGCCTTCAACACACGTACAGCCCGGTAACGTCTCCCACGCCTTGATCCAGCAAGGAGAGAGGGAGAGGTTGAGGAAGACTCCATCCAGCAGCAGCACAATGGCGTGGTGGTGGTGGAGGAGCGTGGCAATCCTGCAGGGCTTCGCCAAGCACCACGGGAGAGGAGAAGGACTTGGGAGAGAGGAGAGGGCTGCGCCAGAACATTGGTATGGCTGCCCACCCACCCCCACATATATATAGGAGCAAGGGAGAGGGGGGTAGGCGCAGCCTTGGCCCTTCCTCCAAGGAAGGGTGCGGCTAGGAGGAGTCCCTCCTCCCCAAGGCACCTCGGAGGTGCCTTCCCCCTTTAGGACTCTTCCTTTCCTTATCCTTTGGCGCATGGGCCTCTTGGGGCTGGTGCCCTTGGCCCATATAGGCCAAGGTGCACACCCTACAGCCCATGTGCCCCCCCCGGGGAAGGTGGCCCCACCCGGTGGGCCCCCGGGACCCTTCCGGTGGTCCCGGTACAATACCGGTGACCCTGAAACTTGTCCGGTGACCAAAACAGGACTTCCCATATATAAATCTTTACCTCCGGACCATTCCGGAACTCCTCGTGACGTCCGGGATCTCATCCGGGACTCCAAACAACATTCGGTAACCACATACAAGCTTCCTTTATAACCCTAGCGTCATCGAACCTTAAGTGTGTAGACCCTACGGGTTCGGGAGACATGTAGACATGACCGAGACGTTCTCCAGTCAATAAGCAACAGCGGGATCTGGATACCCATGTTGGTTCCCACATGTTCCACAATGATCTCATCGGATGAACCACGATGTCAAGGACTTAATCAATCCCGTATGCAATTCCCTTTGTCTATCGGTACGATACTTGCCCGAGATTCGATCGTCGGTATCCCGATACCTTTGTTCAATCTCGTTACCGGCAAGTCTCTTTACTCGTTCCATAACACATCATGCCGTGATCAACTCCTTGGTCACATTGTGCACATTATGATGATGTCCTACCGAGTGGGCCCAGAGATACCTCTCCGTCACACGGAGTGACAAATCCCAGTCTCGATTCGTGCCAACCCAACAGACACTTTCGGAGATACCCGTAGTGTACCTTTATAGCCACCTAGTTACGTTGTGACGTTTGGCACACCCAAAGCACTCCTACGGTATCCGGGAGTTGCACAATCTCATGGTCTAAGGAAATGATACTTCACATTAGAAAAGCTTTAGCATACGAACTACACGATCTAGTGCTATGCTTAGGATTGGGTCTTGTCCATCACATCATTCTCCTAATGATGTGATCCCGTTATCAACGACATCCAATGTCCATGGTCAGGAAACCGTAACCATCTATTGATCAACGAGCTAGTCAACTAGAGGCTTACTAGGGACATGGTGTTGTCTATGTATCCACACATGTATCTGAGTTTCCTATCAATACAATTATAGCATGGATAATAAACGATTATCATGAACAAGGAAATATAATAATAACTAATTTATTATTGCCTCTAGGGCATATTTCCAACATGGATCTCTGTCGGGCGCGCTCCGATGAAGGCTCGCCAAGGGAGGATGGTGTGATTTGGATCTGAATCCTCGTCTTTTTAAATAGGCGGCTCATTCACACAGCTAGGGGGTAAATGTGAAAACACCCTAGCTCTTCACATTCGCTCGACATGTGGAAAGTGGACATTATTGGGCGTGGAAGCCAAGGAGTGCAACATTCACAAGAAATCGGACATTATTTTGACAGGTGCACAGAATTCGGAGAGGACCCCGCCTTGCCGAAGACAATACTGTGCGCCGGACTCATCGTCACTGAAGCCTGGTTCGGGGGCTACTGACGGAGTCCTGGATTAGGGGGTCTCCGGACAGCCGGACTATATCCTTTGGCCGGACTGTTGGACTATGAAGATTCAAGATTGAAGACTTCGTCTCATGTCCGGATGGGACTCTACTTGGCGTGGAAGGCAAGCTAGGCAATACGTATATGGATATCTCCTCCTTTGTAACCGACCTTGTGTAACCCTAACCTTCTCCGGTGTCTATATAAACCGAAGGGTTTTTAGTCCATAGGACAAAAATCACAACATACAATCATACCATAGGCTAGCTTCTAGGGTTTAGCCTCTCTGATCTCGTGGTAGATCTACTCTTGTACTACCCATATCGTCAATATTAATCAAGCAGGACGTAGGGTTTTACCTCCATCAAGAGGGCCCGAACCTGGGTAAAACATCATGTCCCCTGCCTCCTGTTACCATCCGGCCTAGACGCACAGTTCGGGACCCCCTACCCGAGATCCGCCGGTTTTGACACCAACATTCATGAAGACCTCGGGCGTTTGAGGAAGCCCATCATCAGAATATCCAAGCCAAGTTCTATAATGAAAATTCCCACTAGTATATGAAAGTGATAACTCAAGAGACTCTCTATATGACGAACATGGTGCTACTCTGAAGCACAAGTGTGGTAAAAGGATAGTAACATTGCCCCTTCTCTCTTTTTCTCTCATTTTTTTATTTTATTTCTTTCTTTTTTTTGGTGGGCTTCTTTGGCCTCTTTTTTTATTTGGGCTTCTTTGGCCTCTTTTATTTTTTATTTGGGCTTCTTTGGCCTCTTTTATTTTTTTGTAAAGTCCGGAGTCTCATCCCGAATTATGGGGGAATCATAGTCTCCATCATCCTTTCCTCACTGGGCAATGCTCTAATAATGATGGTCATCACACTTTTATTTACTTACAACTCAACATTACAACTCGATATCTAGAACAAAGATATGACTCTATATAAATGCCTCCGGCGGTGTACCGGGATGTGCAATGATCTAGAGTAGCAATGACATAAAAAACGGACAAGCCATGAAAACATCATGCTAGCTATCTTACGATCATGCAAAGCAATATGACAATGAATGCTCAAGTCATGTATATGATGATGATGAAAGTTGCATGGCAATATATCTTGGAATGGCTATGGAAATGCCATGATAGGTAGGTATGGTGGCTGTTTTGAGGAAGGTATATGGTGGGTTTATGGTACCGGCGAAAGTTGCGCAGTACTAGAGAGGCTAGCAATGGTGGAAGGGTGAGAGTGTGTATAATCCATGGACTCAACATTAGTCATAAAGAACTCACATACTTATTGCAAAAATCTATTAGTCATCGAAACAAAGTACTACGCGCATGCTCCTAGGGGGATAGATTGGTAGGAAAAGACCATCGCTCGTCCCCGACTGCCACTCATAAGGAAGGCAATCAATAAAGACCTCATGCTCCGACTTCGTTACATAATGGCTCACCATACGTGCATGCTACGGGACTTGCAAACCTCAACACAAGTATTTCTCAATTTCACAATTACCCGACTAGCATGACTCTAATATCACCATCCTTATATCGCAAAACTATTGCAAGGAATCAAACATATCATATTCAGCGATCTACAAGTTTATGTAGGATTTTATGACTAACCATGTGAATGACCAGTTCCTGTCATGTCTCTAAATAGATATAAGTGAAGCAAGAGAGTTTAATTCTTTCTACAAAAGATTGGCCCGTGCTCTAACAAATATAAGTTAAGCAAAAGAGCATTCTAAAAATGGTGGTTGTCTAAGTGAAGAGAAACAGGCAATCCAAACTTCAAATGATATAAGTGAAGCACATGAAGCATTCTATAAAGCCATACTCAAAAGATATAAGTGAAGTGCAAAGAGCATTCTATAAATCAACCAAGGACTATCTCATACCAGCATGGTGCATAAAATAAAAATAAAAACCTAAATGCAAAAGACGCTCTAAGACATGCACATATCGCATGAACGAAACGAATCCGTAAACATACCGATACTTGTTGAAGAAAGAGGGGATGCCTCCCCAGCATCCCCAAGCTTAGATGCTTGAGTCTCCTTGAATATTTACTTGGGGTTCCTCAGGCATCCCCAAGCTTGAGCTCTTGCCTCTCTTCCTTCTTCTCACATCAAAACCTTCTCAATCATCGAACACTTCATCCACACAAAACTTCAACAAAAAACTCGGTAAGATCCGTTAGTATAATAAAGCAAATCACTACTCTAGGTACTGTTGAAAACCAATTAATATTTTGTTTTTGCATTGTGTCTACTGTAATATAACTTTTTCATGGCTTAATCCACTGATATACATTGATAGTTTCATCAAAACAAGCAAACTATGCATCAAAAACAGAATCTGTCTAAAACAGAACAGTCTGTAGAAATCTGAAAATTCACCATACTTATCATAATTGAAAAATTATACCAAAATTAGTAAAAATAAACAATTTGTATAGGAAGACAGTGCAAAAAGAATCAGAACCATTTATCGTTCCAGTAAGAAAATAAAATTCGCGCACTACAGCCAAAGTTTCTGTCCTGCACCGCACAAACCAACAAGCATCGTAAACATCCTAAAGGCAAACCTTGGCACATTATTTTTATAATACAAGGGGATAATTATTTTTATTGAAAAGTTTCTGTAATCAAGATTCACAAAGTTTCCGTGAGCATGAACAAAGTTCAAGGCTAGCTCCCACATCAACAATTCTCGTCTTTCTCACTTTCGTTTTCTTTTTGAAAAAGTTTTGGGTTTCCCTCTTTATTTTTGTTGTTTTTAAACTATATGAAAGCACTCAACAGAAATAAATGACTCTCTAAAAATTGCGGGTTGTCTCCCTGGCAGCGCTTTCTTTAAAGCCATTAAGCTAGGCATATAGTTCTCAAGTAGTGAATCCACCCGGATCCCAAGGTAGATCAAAGCCAATTTTAATTAGCAATGATTTGTAATTTAGGAGTGAGCACAAAGTAACATATATCATGTAATGACGAAGTCTAACTCTCTTCCTATGCATTGGCATGTCATAAAAGAACAATTCATGCACACAAAGTAAAGGCCAATGCATAGTATAAACAGTTTCTTGCAATTTTATCGTGTTGGAGACATAGAGAGGTGGAGATATAGTTCCTCTCTCATAATAATTGCAAGTAGGAGCAGAAAGCACATGCATATTATACTCATCAAAATCATCATGTGTAGTAGTAAAAGGCAACCCATCAATATAATCCTTAATAAGTGCAAACTTCTCCGATATAGTGTAGTTGGGAGAATTCAAAAAGATAATAGGACTATCATGCGTGGGTGCAATAGCAACAACTTCATGTTTAACATAAGGAACTGTAGCAAGTTCATCTCCATAAGCATCATTCATATTGGCATCTTGGCCACAAGTATAGCAAGCATCATCAAAAAGGGATATTTCAAAAGAATCATAGGGTTCATAACAGTCATCATAGCAATCATCCTTCGGTAAGCACGAAAGGGAATTAAACAATGTATGATTTGAAGAGTTACTCTCATTAGAAGGTGGGCACGGGTGATCAATCCGCTCTTCCTCCTTGTGTTCTTCGCTCTCCTCCTCATCTTTTTCATCCAATGAGCTCACAGTTTTATCAATTTCTTCTTCCATAGACTCCTGCAAAATATTATTCTCTTCTTGGAAAGCGGAGTAGTCCTCAATATATAGTTCAACATAGGCATTAGAAGCATAATTATCATAGCAATATTTAAATATATCAAAATTTTCAGATTTTTAAAGAGTAGCACCATACTTTTCAATCAAAGAAGCAATTTCAAAAGCACCCTTAAAAGCAACAAATTCTTCAATTTGTTGAACATCATAGTAATTATAAACACCCTTAGAATATGAAGATAAGATTCCATTATCAATAAACTCACATTGGTAGGGAAGGTGTTTCTTAGGGTTTTCAGAACAACAAGTACAATAATATATTTCACATAAATTCCAAGCATAGCATTGCAAAGGTTAAATTCGACCCCATAATAGTTTCCCTTTTTCAGATATACGGTGTCACACATAACAAGCATGCTCATCTAAAGATTTGCCCTCAACTAAGCTAGTTGGGGTTTCAGCACGAGCACATAGGGATCGAAGATGATCCAAGTAATAAGCTTCAGTAGTGTGATAGATTTTGAGTGGTTCTTCAACCATTGGTTCAGTAGGTACAACTAATTTTTTTGGTATTTTACGTTTCCTACCCATAACTAAAGATAGAAAACAACTAATAACAGTAAATAAAAATTACTTAGTGAAAAAGCAAACAAGCACACACGAGAATATTCACCCCATGCTATTGCTCCCCGGCAATGGCGCCAGAAAAAGGTCTTGATAACCCACAAGTGTAGGGGATCAATTGTAGCCTCTTTCGATAAGTAAGAGTGTCGAACCCAACGAGGAGCTAAAGGTAGAACAAATATTCCCTCAAGTTCTATCGACCACCGATACAACTCTACGCACGCTTGACGTTCCCTTTACCGGAAACAAGTATGAAACTAGAAGTACTTTGTAGGTGTTTTTGGGTAAGCTTGCAAGAAAGTAGAGAGCATGTAAATAAAAGCTAGGGGCTGTTTAGATAAAGACACAACTAAATTAGTTTTAGTAAAGAGCTTTTTGTCAACAAGAAGGTTATTTGTCCCTAGGCAATCGATAACTAGACCGGTAATCATTATTGCAATTTTATTTGAGGGAGAGGCATAAGCTAACATACTTTCTCTACTTGGATCATATGCACTTATGATTGGAACTCTAGCAAGCATCCGCAACTACTAAAGGTTCATTAAGGTAAAACCCAACCATAGCATTAAAGCATCAAGTCCCCTTTATCCCATACGCAAACAACCTACTTACTCGGGTCTGTGCTTCTGTCACTCTGTAACGCCCTCAATGCGGCTATATCTCTTACGTGTTGAAGCACGACTTAGAGGCATAACCGCATTGAAAGCAATGTCGCAAGTAAGGCAATCATCACAACATCCCATGTAAAATAGATAATAAAGGGGGGAAGGTACATAGTTGGCTTACACTCGCCACGTCAAACAAAGTACATAAATAGCATTACATCATCCAATCACTCATGGCCCGAGTACGGCGCCAAAATAAAAGATCAACCCAACATGCGACATGGTCCCGATCGCCCCAACTGGGCACCACTACTGATCATCAGGGAAAGACACATAGTAACGACGGGAAGCTTCATCGAACTCCCACTTGAGCTCAAGCGCATCATCTGGAACGGAGTCATCAGGCCCTGCATCTGGTTTGGAAGTAAACTGTGAGCCACAGGGACTGAGCAATCTCGCACCCTCGCGATCAAGACTATTTAAGCTCATAGGTAAGACAAGGTAATATGTGGAGCCGTAGCAAGCGACTAGAATATATGGTGGCTAACCTGTTCGCAAAAGAGAGCGAGAAGAGAAGGCAAAGCGCGAACGAATAACTAGAGAGCAACCTGTGGTAAGCATTACTCCAACACCGTGTTCACTTGCCGGACTCCGTCGAGAAGAGACCATCACGGTAACGCACACAGTTGATTCATTTTAATTAATTTAAGGTTCAAGTTATCTACAATCGGACATTAACAAATTCCCATCTGCCCATAACCGCGGGCACGGCTTTCGAAAGTTCAAATCCCTGCAGGGGAGGCCCAACTTAGCCCATGACAAGCTCTCACGGTCAACGAAGGATATACCTTCTCCCGAGACATTCCGATCAGACTCGGCATCCCGGTTCTACAAGACAACTCCGACAATGGTAAAACAAGTCCAGCAACACCACCCGCTGTGCCGACAAATCCCGATAGGATCTGCACATATCTCATTCTTAGGGCACACCGGATAAGCTAAGCGTACGGGAGCCGATGTAACCCAAGTTGCCAAGGGACGGCCCCGCACGGTGCTCTAGGTTGGACCAACGCTTAGAGGAGCACTGGCCCGGGGGGTTTAAAATAAAGATGACCCTTGAGTCCGCGAAACCCAAGCGAAAAAGGCTAGATGGCAAATGGTAAAACCAAGGTTGGGCATTGCTGGAGGAGTTTTATTCAAGGCGGACTGTCAAGGGGTTCCCATTATCACCCAACCGCGTAAGGAACGCAAAATCCAGGAACATAACATCGATATGACGGAAAACTAGGGCGGCAAGAGTGGAACAAAACACTAGGCGAGAGGCCGAGCCTTCCACCCTTTACCAAGTATATAGATGCATTAAGATAACAAGATAATATAATGATATCCCAACAAGAAAATAATGTTCCAACAAGGAACGGTCTCCAATCTTCACCCGCAACTAGCAACGCTATAAGAGGGGCTGAGCAAAGCGGTAACATAGCCAATCAACGGTTTGCTAGGACATGGTGGGTTAGAGGTTTGACATGGCAATTTGGTAGGCATGATAAGCAAGTGGTAGGCATTGTAGCATAGTCATAGCAAAAGAGCGAGCATCTAGCAAAGCAAAGATAGAAGTGATTTCGAGGGTATGATCATCTTGCCTGCAAAGTTGTCAAAGTTGACTGGATCCTCGAAAGCAAACTCAACGGGCTCCTCGTTAGCAAACTCGTCTCCTGGCTCTACCCAAACAAGACAAACAAGCAACAAGGACACAATCAACCACGTGCAAATCTCAAACAACATGATGCAAACATGGTATGCTATGTGGGATGCGATATGTGATGCATATGCAAGATTTGACAAGGAATGAATGAACCTGGCCTCAACTTGGAAATCCAAGTGTTCCACTAGAAAGGTGAGGTGATTTCGCTTGAAAATGATATAAAGATCACCGGAATCGGAGACACGGTTTGCAAATGGCAAGCAATTTAAATATGGCACCGATCTGCGATATACAGCAAGTAGCCATCTAAATGCAACAAGTTAAACATGCTACAGCACTCAAACATGGAAACAAAATACATGGCAGGGATCCATTCATGGTGCTTAACAAAAGATGAACACTGAGATACGGCCAATTCATCCATTAACAGGTTCAAACAAGCATGGCAAAAATGCATTTGGTAAACAGATTTCAGACTTAGTGAAATTAACACTTGTCTGGAATTTCAGATCAGGTAGCACACTTTGGAGCATGAAAACTAGATGCTACAGGAACTGAACCTGGCCAAGCAAAGCATGGCATAGAGCTACTCAAAGAGCTTAACAAAAGTGCCTTAGTGACCTTGAGCCAAAAGGAATCAGAAAATATAATTGCAAGCATGTGAACATGGCAAAAACATAAACAGATCACACACTTAGTGAAAAACTGGAACATGCAAATCAGATATCAAGTAGGCATGTTTACGAGCTTGATGCACTCACTACAGAGCAAGTAATGACAATCTAAGCATACACCCATCAAGAATACACATTATACAAGCTAGACATGGCAAGAACAACAACATAGCATGCACGGATCAACTACAACATCCTCGGCAAAATCGCTAACAACTAGACAATCTGCCCAAATTCACGAAGTAGCAAACGTAGAGCTCGATTGACTCAAGCTAGGGTGCTCCATAATTGCAAACAAAGACATGGATGGATAGATCACTACAAGATTAACAAATCATCCTTACTGATCATCCTCAAAAGAGGCACGGATCACTAGAAAACAACATGAACATATGGCATATTGATAAAAACAGTCCAAGGACTTTGTGGAAATGCTAAGTCCCGGAAATCAGCATTAACGAATGCACCACTTTGCAAGCTTGTGCTAGTCACCACACACATCACAAAAATACATGGATTGCACCTCTGGAAAAATGGCAAAGCATATAACAAAACACATGTAGAGCTCATGGGCATATCATGCACACATTAATCATGGCAAAAATGACAAATAGCTAATTGGAGCAGCAGATCTGACAATTATCTCAAATAGCACTCTTCCAATAGCATTTCGGGCATCAAGATGAACTCAAATGAAAATGATGCAATGAGATGAAATGATGTGCTCTCTGAGATGAACATTTTGATATGCTATATGCCCAAAACGGATCTATGGATGCAAAGTTACGGCACGATGAACATAGCAATAAAATTAGGGTTAGGGACGAAAGTCAACCCGAGATCCAGATCTGGATTTGGGGGTACTGTAGCAGCATGGTTCCCGAGGATCGCCGGGGAGGTCGGCGCCGGAGTTGTCGGGGGCGGCCGGAGTGAGGGGGTCGGCGCCGGAGGCCTGCGGCGGCGCGGTGGCGTCCGGTGGCGGCGCTCGCCGCTGCGGGAGGAGGAGGCGGGCGGCGCGAGGCCGGGGCGGCGCGGCAGAGCGATGAGGCGGCGGGGCGGCGTCGGAGTTCGCCGGAGACGGCATCGGTGACCGCGGGGAAGAAGCCAGGCGGCGAGGCGCGACCACTCTGGCCCAGGCGGAAGTGGCGGAGGGCCGGCTTCGGGCCGGGACGGGCCGGCGGCGGGAGGAGGCCGGCGTGCCACGTGGCGGAGCCTCAGTGACCGCGGGCGGCGGCGGACGCATTGTCCGGCGCGGCGGACATGTCCGGCTCGCGACGGGCGATTTTTAGGGTTTAGGAAGGAGGGGATCCGGGATTTCAAATGGGGGAGGTATATATAGGCATAAAGGGAGCTAGGAGTGTCCAAATGAGGTGCGGTTTTCGGCCACGCGATCGTGATCGAACGCTCTAGATGATGGAGAGGGTTTTGGTGGGTTTTGGCCCAAATTGGAGGGGTGTTGGGCTGCAACACACGAGGCCTTCTCGGTCCCTCGGTTAACCGTTGGAGCATCAAACGAAGTCCAAATGGTACGAAACTTGACAGGCGGTCTACCGGTAGTAAACCAAGGCTGCTTGGCAATCTTGGTCCAAACCGGAAATGTTTAATCCCCACACACGAAAGAAAAGTAGAAATGACCACCAAAGGAGAAGGGAGCGCCGGAATGCAAAACGAACAACGGGGAAAATGCTCGAATGCATGAGATGAACACGTATGCAAATGCAATGCACATGATGACATGATATGAGATGCATGACAACGACAACAACACATGGAGACAAAAACCCAAACCCGAGAAAATAAAATAACTTAATGCCGGAAACGGCAAGAGTTGGATTACATATTAGGTAAATCATATCCGGGGTGTTACAACACTCCACCACTACGAAAGGATCTCGTCCCGAGATCTAGGACTGGAAGAACGCCGGGTACTCAGAACGGGGGTGATCCTCGCGTTCCCAGGTGGCTTCACGGTCGGAATGGTGTGACCACTTGACTTTGAGGAATTTGATTGACTTATTGCGAGTCTTGCGTTCAGTCTCTTCAAGAATTGCAACGGGGTGCTCACGATAAGAGAGATCTTCTTGGAGCTCAATGTCTTCGAAGTTGACGGTGCGTTCAGGGGTATTGAAGCACTTGCGGAGCTGAGAGACATGGAACACGTCATGCACATTTGCAAAGTTTGAAGGAAGCTCGAGTTGATAGGCGAGATCGCCTCTCTTATTGACGATCTTGAAAGGTCCCACATATCTAGGGGCAAGCTTCCCTTTGATACCGAAGCGATGAGTACCTTTCATAGGAGATATGCGGAGGTAAACATGATCTCCGATCTCGAAAGCCAAATCACTGTGCTTACTATCATAGTAGCTCTTCTGGCGCGATTGCGCTGCTTTGAGGTTATCTCGAATGACTTTGCACATTTCCTCTGCCTCTGTGATTAAGTCATTTCCCAGAAGTTGACGTTCACCGGTTTCAGACCAGTTGAGAGGGGTACGGCACTTCCTGCCGTACAGAATTTCGAATGGGGCCTTGCCCAAACTTGCTTGAAAACTATTGTTGTAGGAGAATTCAGAATATGGAAGACAATCCTCCCACTTCATGCCGAAGGAGATCACACAAACCCTGAGCATATCTTCAAGAATCTGGTTGACACGCTCGACTTGACCGCTAGTTTGAGGATGGAAAGTTGTACTGAAGCGGATGTTGGTGCCCATGGCCTTCTGAAAAGAATCCCAAAACTTGGAGGTAAAGATGCTGCCACGGTCTGAAGAGATCACCTGTGGAATACCGTGAAGCGAGACAATTCGAGAGGTATAGAGCTCCGCCAATTGAGCTGCAGTGATAGACTCTTTGATAGGCAGAAAATGAGCCACTTTAGTGAGTTTGTCGATGACAACGAATATAGCATCATTGCCACGCTTGGACTTTGGAAACCTAGTCACGAAGTCCATCTCAATGTGGTCAAACTTCCATTCTGGAATGGCAAGAGGTTGGAGGAGACCAACTGGCCTTTGGTGTTCTGCCTTCACTCTTCTGCAGACATCACACTCATTCATGAACTGAGCAATCTCGCGCTTCATACGAGTCCACAAATAAGCCTGCTTGAGGTCCTGATACATCTTCGTGCTCCCAGGGTGGATGGAGAGGAGAGAATTGTGAGCCTCGTTCATGATCACTTTATGAAGGTCACCTTTGGGCACAACAATATGATCCTCGAAGAAAAGAGTATCCTTGTCATCAAGGCGGTAGCACTTGTACTTGGGTTGACTCTTGGCAATCCCAATCTTCACCTTCTTCACAATAGCATCAAGAAGTTGAGCTTGGCGAATCTGGTCTTCCAAGGTAGGAGAGACTTGAAGGTTCGCGAGGAAACCTTGAGGAACAACATGCAGATTGAGTTTGCGGAAAGCTTCACAAAGCTCGGGTTGATAAGACTTGAGAATCAGATTGTTGCAATAAGCCTTCCTGCTCAATGCGTCAGCAATCACATTGGCCTTGCCTGGAGTATACTTGATACTCGGAATATACTCTTGAATCATTTCAACCCATCGAGTCTGCCTGAGGTTGAGATTAGGCTGAGTGAAGATGTACTTGAGACTCTTGTGGTCAGTGAAGATGTCCACTTTTCTTCCCAATAAGAGATGTCTCCAAGTCAAAAGAGCATGCACAACTGCCGCCAACTCGAGGTCATGAGTGGGGTAGTTCTTCTCGTTGGGCTTCAACTGGCGAGAGGTATAAGCCACAACTTTCTTCTCTTGCATCAACACCGCACCGAGACCTTGGAGAGAGGCATCGCAAAAGACCTCGTACAGTTTGGATTCATCAGGAGGAGTCAGAATTGGAGCAGTGACCAATTTCTCTTTCAAAGTGTTGAAAGCGATGTCACATTCCGGAGACCAAACGTACTTGATGTGTTTCTGGAGAAGGTTTGAGAGAGGCTTCGTGATCTTTGAAAAGTTCTCAACGAACCTTCGACAATAGCTTGTGAGACTGAGGAAGCTACGGAGTTGCTTCACGTTCTGAGGTGGTTCCCAATTCACAATTGCAGACACCTTCTTAGGATTCACCGCAATGCCCTTGGCAGAGATGATATGACCAAGATAAAGAACCTCATCGAGCCAAAATTCGCACTTGGAGAACTTGGCGTAGAACTGGTGTTCCCTGAGCTTATCGAGCACCAAACGCAAGTGCTTGGCATGATCTTCCTTGTTCTTCGAAAAGACCAGAATGTCGTCGAGATAGACCAAAACAAAGTCATTGGTGTAGGAGTTGAAGATGAAGTTCATCATGCGAGAGAAAGTCGGAGGAGCGTTGACGAGACCAAAAGACATGACAATGTATTCATATGAACCATAGCTTGTCCTGAAAGCCGTCTTGGGAATATCTTGCTCACGGATTCGAATCTGATGATAGCCCATGCGGAGATCAAGCTTGGAGAATACTTGGGAACCTTTGAGTTGTTCGAACAGCTCGTTGATGTTGGGAAGTGGGTATTTGTTCTTGATAGTCTTCTTGTTCAATGGACGGTAATCAACACAAAGTCGGTCCGTTCCATCCTTCTTCTTCACAAAAAGAACACCACAACCCCACGGAGAAGAACTAGGTCGGATGAGACCCATTCGCTCTTGAATATCAAGTTGCTTCTTCAGCTCCTTCAACTCTTTAGATCCGAGCTTGTAAGGACGCTTGCACACTGGTTCCGTGCCAGGCTCAAGATCGATGACGAATTCAACTGGCCGGTGCGGAGGCATTCCTGGAAGCTCTTCTGGAAAGACATCTTGATATTCGCAAACAACTGGAATTTGCGAGATGGCATCTAGTTCACCCTTCTCATTGAGAAAAAACAGACGGATTGTATCATCGCGAGCGGCAAAGACAATTACATCCTCAGATGAATGAGTCAATTGAATCTTCCTGGCAGCACAATAAAGCTGAGCCTTGTGCTTAGAAAGCCAATCCATTCCGAGAATAAGATCAATATCCGAGTTACCCAGGACCATTGGAGAAGCCAGAAACTTGAAATCACCCATCATGATAGAAACATCCGGGACTATTGAAGTAGCCCTCATAGACTTAGCCGGAGAAACCACTCCCATAGGTTTACCCAACATTTGCGAAATGAAGTCATGCTTGGAAACAAATGATCTTGACATGAAACAATGTGATGCACCAGTGTCAAAAGAACTTTTGCGGGAATGGAGTTAACTGGAAAGTTACCCATGATGACATCTGACGAGTCCTCTGCCTGAGCTGCATTTAGCAAGTTGACCTTGGCGTGCTTGGGGTTATGCTTGATCACAGCTATACTTGCCGATCTCATAGGAGGAGGAGGAGGGAGACGCCTCTGATTGAAGCATTTGTTGGCATAGTGGCCCTTCTGTTGGCACTTGTTGCACGTGACCTCTGAAAGCGGACGATGATACGGAGCACTCGATCTTAGAGCTTGAGACGAAGTCTTGTTCTGAAAGCCAGGGTTGGGTGGGTGGGAAGATCCACTGCCACCTTTGCTCTTCTAATACGGCTGACGAAACGGAGGAGGAGGAAGCCAATACTTCTGCTGCTTGGCCACTTGAGTAGAGGAAGAAGGAGTAGCATCTCTGACTCGCTTCTTGGAAGCATCACACTTCAGTTGAGCAGCCTCTTGCTTCAATGCCATGTTGTAGAACTCATCGTACCTCAAGGGCTCAAAGAGAACAAGAGCTAGCTGGATTTCTTCTCTGAGACCACCCCTGAACTGGTATATCATGCTCTTCTCATCAGGGACGTCCTGCTTAGCAAAGCGGGCGAGCTTCTGAAACAACTTGTTGTAGTCATAAACAGACAAAGAGCCTTGCTTTAGGTTGCGGAATTCCTCACGCTTGCTTTCAACCACGCTCTGAGGAATATGATGAGCTTTGAAGTCTTGACGGAATTCATCCTAGGTAATCACACGGCCTCCTCTGGAATCTTTGTACTGCTGGAACCACTCTGCAGCTTGGTCTTTGAGTTGGAAGGAAGCGAACTTGACAAAGTCCTCAGGCCTGACGTTACTGCACTCGAAATGCTTGCACAAGTCCACAAGCCAATCGTCAGCATCAGTTGCCTCAACACAATTGTTGAAGGTCTTTGGCTGGTTTGCAAGGAACTGGTTGAGTGTAGCAAAGTGATTCTGATTGTTGCCTTGGTTGCCTTGGTTCGCTTGATTGCGCTCTTGAAGAATTTGCATGATCAACTGCGTGTTTGCATTGGTTGCGGCCATCACAGCTTGCCATGCCTCCGGAGGAGGTGGAGGTGGTGGCGGATCAGGATTCGGAGTCGTGCACGTTGGAGAAGCCATCCTGAAGAGGTTGACATCCATTAGCACATTGATAGACAAATATTGAAGCTGAATCCAACGGAATGAAATTGCAACATATAGTCTTCACATCCGAACAAAATGAACGAATGCATTCCACTTGGAATGGTCACATATCCCTAAATTGAGAAGCCACTTAGAATTTAGGTAGAGGAATAAATCAACAAGGTACGGATCAAGAACGAATACTTGGTAAGAAATCCCAATCTCAAACCAAATATCGGTGGAAGAAGAACTAGAGCTACAAGAATTCCCACCTATGAAACTCCCAAACCTTTCCGGTTATGCAATCAGGTGTTGGGGATACAGGGGAAGCATAATATCTCACCCAAATCTAGCAAATCCTACATCCAGCTGTATCCATCCTTCAACACATAACCGAGAAAAACTTCGGAAACCATCTACCTCAACCTTCGAAAAGCATCCGTTATACAAGTTATGGCAATACTCCCGAACTCCCGCCCCAGTACTGGGTAGCGTCGAGGTTATCTCACCAACAACTGCATAAAAGAGATTTTCGATGTCGGCGTACTAAACTCAGGTATTCCAGAACTGCAACGATAAAATTGTGACGACAACACCTCGGAGCTCAACTCCCCGGGACACTGCCACAACCCCTAAAGACAGGAGGCACCAAGAACAATGTTCTCGTCACAAAACCATCGGAACGATTCCAAGATACCCGCGTGATCCTAAATTTTTTTTTTGTGAAATTTGAGAAGAGAAGAGTCAAAACTCTACGTCAGGATGCCTTACCAGAGCGATGAAGGGACTGGGGAGTAAAAAGAATTCCTAAACTCTCCGATATATAATTCCTAAATGACTCAAAACATTTTTTTCTAGACTCAAACTCGGCTGCTAAAAACGATCAATCAGTGGGAGCTCCTAAGGTCGGGGAAGGCTCTGATTACCAACTTGTAACGCCGTCGATGCGGCTATATCTCCTACGTGTCGAAGCACGACTTAGAGGCATAACCGCATTGAAAGAAATGTCGCAAGTAAGGCAATCATCACAACATCCCATGTAAAATAGATAATAAAGGGGGGAAGGTACATAGTTGTCTTACACTCGCCACGTCAAACAAAGTACATAAATAGCATTACATCATCCAATCACTCATGGCCCGACTACGGCGCCAAAATAAAAGATCAACCCAACATGCGACACGGTCCCGATCGCCCCAACTGGGCACCACTACTGATCATCAGGGAAAGACACATAGTAACGATGGGAAGCTTCATCGAACTCCCACTTGAGCTCAAGCGTGTCATCTGGAACGGAGTCATCAGGCCCTGCATCTGGTTTGGAAGTAAACTGTGAGCCACAGGGACTGAGCAATCTCGCACCCTCGCGATCAAGACTATTTAAGCTTATAGGTAAGACAAGGTAATATCTGGAGCTGCAGCAAGTGACTAGCATAGATGGTGGCTAACCTGTTCGCAAAAGAGAGTGAGAAGAGAAGGCAAAGCGCGAACGAATAACTAGAGAACAACCTGCGGCAAGCATTACTCCAACATCGTGTTCACTTCCCGGACTCCGCCGAGAAGAGTGAAGGAAATGTGCCCTAGAGGCAATAATAAAGTTATTATTTATTTCCTTATATCATGGTAAATGTTTATTATTCATGCTAGAATTGTATTAACCGGAAACATAATACATGTGTGAATACATAGACAAACAGAGTGTCACTAGTATGCGTCTACTTGACTAGCTCGTTAATCAAAGATGGTTATGTTTCCTAACCATGAACAAGGAGTTGTTATTTGATTAACGGGATCACATCATTAGGTGAATGACCTGATTGACATGACCCATTCCATTAGCTTAGCACCCGATCGTTTAGTATGTTGCTATTACTTTCTTGATGACTTATACATGTTCCTATGACTATGAGATTATGCAACTCCCGTTTGCCGGAGGAACACTTTGTGTGCTACCAAACGTCACAACGTAAATGGGTGATTATAAAGGTGCTCTATAGGTGTCTCCAAAGGTACATGTTGGGTTGGCGTATTTCGAGATTAGGATTTGTCACTCCGATTGTCGGAGAGGTATCTCTGGGCCCTCTCGGTAATGCACATCACATAAAGCCTTGCAAGCATTGCAACTAATGAGTTAGTTGCGAGATGATGTATTACGGAACAAGTAAAGAGACTTGCCGGTAACGAGATTGAACTAGGTATTGAGATACCGACGATCGAATCTCGGGCAAGTAACATACCGATGACAAGGGGAATAACGTATGTTGTTATGCGGTCTGACCGATAAATATCTTCGTAGAATATGTAGAAGCCAATATGAGCATCCAGGTTCCGCTATTGGTTATTGACCGGAGACGTGTCTCGGTCATGTCTACATTGTTCTCGAACCCGTAGGGTCCGCACTCTTAAGGTTTCGATGACAGTTATATTATGAGTTTATGAGTTTTGATGTACCGAAGTTAGTTTGGAGTCCCGGATGTGATCACGGACATGACGAGGAGTCTTGAAATGGTCGAGACATAAAGATTGATATATTGGACGGCTATATTCGGACACCGGAAGTGTTTCGGGTGATATCAGAGAAAACCGGAGAGCCGAAGGGTTACCGGAACCCCCCCCCCCCCGGGAGAAGTAATGGGCCATATGGGCCTTAGTGGAGAGAGAGAGAGGGGCAGCCAAAGATGGGCCGCGCGCCTCCTTCCCCTTGGTCCGAATTGGACTAGGAGAGGGGGGGCGGCGCCCCCCATTTCCCTCTCCCTCCCCACTTCTTTCCCCCTCCTAGTAGGAGTCCTACTCCTACTAGGAGGAGGACTCCTCCTTGGCGCGCCATAGAGGGCCGGCCGGCCTCCTCCCCTTGATCCTTTATATACAGGGGCAGGGGGCACCCCTTGACACACAAGTTGATCCACATGATCATATTCTTAGCCGTGTGCGGTGCCCCCTTCCACCATAGTCCTTGATAATATTGTAGCGGTGCTTAGGCGAAGCCCTGCGACGGTAGTGCATCAAGATCGTCACCACGCCGTTGTGCTGACGGAACTCTTCCCCGACAGTTTGCTAGATCGGAGTCCGGGGATCGTCATCGAGCTGAACGTGTGCTAGAACTCGGAGGTGCCGTAGTTTCGGTGCTTGATCGGTCGGGTCGTGGAGACGTACGACTACATCAACCAAATGCTTCCGTTGTCGATCTACAAGGGTACGTAGATCACACTCTCTCCTCTCGTTGCTATGCATCACCATGATCTTGCGTGTGCGTAGGAAAATTTTGAAATTACTACGGTCCCCAAAAGTGGTATCAGAGCCTAGGTTTTATATGTTGATGTTATATGCACGAGTAGAACACAAGTGAGTTGTGGGCGATATAAGTCATACTGCTTACCAGCATGTCATACTTTGGTTCGGCGGTATTGTTGGACGAAGCGGCCCGGACCGACATTACGCGTACGCTTACGCGAGACCGGTTCTCCCGACGTGCTTTGCACATAGGTGGCTTGCGGGTGACAGTTTCTCCAACTTTAGTTGAACCGAGTGTGGCTACGCCCGGTCCTTGCGAAGGTTAAAACAGCACCAACTTGACAAACTATCGTTGTGGTTTTGATGCGTAGGTAAGATTGGTTCTTGCTTAAGCCCGTAGCAGCCACGTAAAACTTGCAACAACAAAGTAGAGGACGTCTAACTTGTTTTTGTAGGGCATGTTGTGATGTGATATGGTCAAGACATGATGCTAAATTTTATTGTATGAGATGATCATGTTTTGTAACCGAGTTATCGGCAACTGGCAGGAGCTATATGGTTGTCGCTTTATTGTATGCAATGCAATCGCGCTGTAATGCTTTACTTTATCACTAAGCGGTAGCGATAGTCCTGGAAGCATAAGATTGGCGAGACGACAACGATGCTACGATGGAGATCAAGGTGTCGCGCCGGTGACGATGGTGATCACAACGGTGCTTCGAAGATGGAGATCACAAGCACAAGATGTTGATGGACATATCATATCACTTATATTGATTACATGTGATGTTTATCTTTTATGCATCTTACCTTGCTTTGACTGACGGTAGCATTATAAAATGATCTCTCACTAATTATCAAGAAGTGTTCTCCCTGAGTATGCACCGTTGTGAAAGTTCTTCGTGCTGAGACACCACGTGATGATCGGGTGTGATAGGCTCTACGTTCAAATACAGCGGGTGCAAAACAGTTGCACACGCGGAATACTCAGGTTATACTTGACGAGCCAAGCATATACAGATATGGCCTCGGAACACGGAGACCGAAAGGTCGAGCGTGAATCATATAGTAGATATGATCAACATAGTGATGTTCACCAATGAAACTACTCCATCTCACGTGATGATCGGACATGGTTTAGTTGATTTGGATCACGTAATCACTTAGAGGATTAGAGGGATGTCTATCTAAGTGGGAGTTCTTTAAGTAAATTAATTGAACCTAAATTTATCATGAAACTTAGTACCTGATAGTATCTTGCTTGTTTATGCTTGATTGTAGATAGATGGCTCGTGCTATTGTTCCGTTGAATTTTAATGCGTTCCTTGAGAAAGCAAAGTTGAAAGATGATGGTAGCAATTACACGGACTGGGTCCGTAACTTGAGGATTATCCTCATTGCTGCATAGAAGAATTACGTCCTGGAGGCACCGCTGGGTGCCAGGCCTGCTGCTGGAGCAACACCAGATGTTATGAACATCTGGCAGAGCAAAGCTGATGACTACTCGATAGTTCAGTGTGCCATGCTTTACGGCTTAGAATCGGGACTTCAACGACGTTTTGAACGTCATGGAGCATATGAGATGTTTCAGGAGTTGAAGTTAATATTTCAAGCAAATGCCCGGATTGAGAGATATGAAGTCTCCAATAAGTTCTATAGCTGCAAGATGGAGGAGAACAGTTCTGTCAGTGAGCATATACTCAAAATGTCTGGGTATAATAATCACTTGATTCAATTGGGAGTTAATCTTCCAGATGATTGCGTCATTGACAGAATTCTCCAATCACTGCCACCAAGCTACAAGAGCTTCGTGATGAACTATAATATGCAAGGGATGAATAAGACTATTCCCGAGCTCTTCGCAATGCTGAAAGCTGCGGAGGTAGAAATCAAGAAAGAGCATCAAGTGTTGATGGTCAACAAGACCACTAGTTTCAAGAAAAAGGGCAAAGGGAAGAAGAAGGGGAACTTCAAAAAGAACAGCAAGAAAGTTGCTACTCAAGAGAAGAAACCCAAACCTGGACCTAAGCTTGAAACTGAGTGCTTCTACTGCAAGCAGACTGGTCACTGGAAGCAGAACTGCCCCAAGTATTTGGCGGATAAGAAGGATGGCAAGGTGAACAAAGGTATATGTGATATACATGTTATTGATGTGTACATTACTAATACTCGCAGTAGCACCTGGCTATTTGATACTGGTTCTGTTGCTAATATTTGCAACTCGAAACAGGGACTACGGATTAAGCGAACATTGGCTAAGGACGAGGTGACGATGCGCGTGGGAAACGGTTCCAAAGTCGATGTGATCGCAGTCGGCACGCTACCTCTACATCTACCTTCGGGATTAATATTAGACCTAAATAATTGTTATTTGGTGCCAGCGTTAAGCATGAACATTATATCTGGATCTTGTTTGATGCGAGACAGTTATTCATTTAAATCTGAGAATAATGGTTGTTCTATTTATATGAGTAATATCTTTTATGGTCATGCACCCTTAAAGAGTGGTCTATTTTTATTGAATCTTGATAGTTGTGACACACATATTCATAGTGTTGAAGCCAAAAGATGCAGAGTTGATAATGATAGTGCAACTTATTTGTGGCACTACCGTTTAGGTCAAATCGGTGTAAAGCGCATGAATAAACTCCATACTGATGGACTTTTGGAACCACTTGATTATGAATCACTTGGTACTTGCGAACCATGCCTCATGGGCAAGATGACAAAAACACCGTTCTCCGGTACTATGGAGAGAGCAACAGATTTGTTGGAAATCATACATACAGATGTATGTGGTCCGATGAATATTGAGGCTCGTGGCGGATATCGTTATTTTCTCACCTTCACAGATGACTTAAGCAGATATGGGTATATCTACTTAATGAAACATAAGTCTGAAATGTTTGAAAAGTTCAAAGAATTTCAGATTGAAGTTGAAAATCATCGTAACAAGAAAATAAAGTTTCTACGATCTGATCGTGGAGGAGAATATTTGAGTTACGAGTTTGGTGTACATTTGAAACAATGCGGAATAGTTTCGCAACTCACGCCACCCGGAACACCACAGCGCAATGGTGTGTCCGAACGTCGTAATCGTACTTTACTAGATATGGTGCGATCTATGATGTCTCTTACTGATTTACCGCTATCGTTTTGGGGTTATGCTTTGGAGACGGCCGCATTCATGTTAAATAGGGCACCATCAAAATCAGTTGAGACGACGCCTTATGAACTATGGTTTGGCAAGAAACCAAAGTTGTCGTTTCTGAAAGTTTGGGGCCGCGATGCTTATGTGAAAAAGCTTCAACCTGATAAGCTCGAACCCAAATCGGAGAAGTGTGTCTTCATAGGATATCCAAAGGAGACTATTGGATACACCTTCTATCACAGATCCGAAGGCAAGACTTTTGTTGCTAAGTTCGGAAACTTTCTGGAGAAGGTGTTTCTCTCGAAAGAAGTGAGTGGGAGGAAAGTAGAACTTGACGAGGTAACTGTACCTGCTCCCTTACTGGAAAGTAGTGCATCACAGAAAACTATTTCTGTAACACCTACACCAGTTAGTGAAGAAGCTAATGATGATGATCATGAAACTTCAGAACAAGATACTACTGAACCTCGTAGAACAACCAGAGTGAGATCCGCGCCAGAGTGGTACGGTAATCCTATTCTGGAATTCATGCTACTAGATCATGATGAACCTAAGAACTATGAAGAAGCGATGGTGAGCCCAGATTCCGCAAAATGGCTTGAAGCCATGAAATCTGAGATGGGATCCATGTATGAGAACAAAGTATGGACTTTGGTTCACTTGCCCGATGATCGGCAAGCAATTGAGAATAAATGGATCTTCAAGAAGAAGACTGACGCTGATGGTAATATTACTGTCTACAAAGCTCGACTTGTCGCAAAAGGTTTTCGGCAAGTTCAAGGGATTGACTACGATGAGACCTTCTCACCCATAGCGATGCTTAAGTCTGTCCGAATCATGTTAGCAATTGCCGCATTTTATGATTATGAAATTTGGCAGATGGATGTCAAAACTGCATTCCTGAATGGATTTCTGGAAGAAGAGTTGTATATGATGCAACCAGAAGGTTTTGTCGATCCAAAGGGAGCTAACAAAGTGTGCAAGCTCCAGCGATCCATTTATGGACTGGTGCAAGCCTCTCGGAGTTGGAATAAACGCTTTGATAGTGTGATCAAAGCATTTGGTTTTATACAGACTTTTGGAGAAGCCTGTATTTACAAGAAAGTGAGTGGGAGCTCTGTAGCATTTCTGATATTATATGTGGATGACATATTACTAATTGGAAATGATATAGAATTTCTGGATAGCATAAAGGGATACTTGAATAAGAGTTTTTCAATGAAAGACCTCGGTGAAGCTGCTTACATATTAGGCATTAAGATCTATAGAGATAGATCAAGACGCTTAATTGGACTTTCACAAAGCACATACCGTGACAAAGTTTTGAAGAAGTTCAAAATGGATCAAGCAAAGAAAGGGTTCTTGCCTGTGTTACAAGGTGTGAAGTTGAGTAAGACTCAATGCCCGACCACTGCAGAAGATAGAGAGAAAATGAAAGATGTTCCCTATGCTTCAGCCATAGGCTCTATCATGTATGCAATGCTGTGTACCAGACCTGATGTGTGCCTTGCTATAAGTCTAGCAGGGAGGTACCAAAGTGATCCAGGAGTGGATCACTGGACAGCGGTCAAGAACATCCTGAAATACCTGAAAAGGACTAAGGATATGTTTCTCATATATGGAGGTGACAAAGAGCTCATCGTAAAAGGTTACGTTGATGCAAGCTTTGACACTGATCCGGACGATTCTAAATCGCAAAACGGATACGTGTGTACATTAAACGGTGGAGCTGTCAGTTGGTGCAGTTCTAAACAAAGCGTTGTAGCGGGATCTACATGTGAAGCGGAGTACATAGCTGCTTCGGAAGCAGCAAATGAAGGAGTCTGGATGAAGGAGTTCATATCCGATCTAGGTGTCATACCTAGTGCATCGGGTCCAATGAAAATCTTTTGTGACAATACTGGTGCAATTGCCTTGGCAAAGGAATCCAGATTTCACAAGAGAACCAAGCACATCAAGAGACGCTTCAATTCCATCCGGGATCTAGTCCAGGTGGGAGACATAGAGATTTGCAAGATACATACGGATCTGAATGTTGCAGACCCGTTGACTAAGCCTCTTCCACGAGCAAAACATGATCAGCACCAAGGCTCCATGGGTGTTAGAATCATTACTGTGTAATCTAGATTATTGACTCAAGTGCAAGTGGGAGACTGAAGGAAATATTCCCTAGAGGCAATAATAAAGTTATTATTTATTTCCTTATATCATGGTAAATGTTTATTATTCATGCTAGAATTGTATTAACCGGAAACATAATATATGTGTGAATACATAGACAAACAGAGTGTCACTAGTATGCATCTACTTGACTAGCTCGTTAATCAAAGATGGTTATGTTTCCTAACCATGAACAAGGAGTTGTTATTTGATTAACGGGAAAAAATCATTAGCTGAATGATCTGATTGACATGACCCATTCCATTAGCTTAGCACCCGATCGTTTAGTATGTTGCTATTGCTTTCTTCATGACTTATAGATGTTCCTATGACTATGAGATTATGCAACTCCCATTTGCCGGAGGAACACTTTGTGTGCTACCAAACGTCACAACGTAAATGGGTGATTATAAAGGTGCTCTACAGGTGTCTCCAAAGGTACATGTTGGGTTGGCGTATTTCGAGATTAGGATTTGTCACTCCGATTGTCGGAGAGGTATCTCTGGGCCCTCTCGGTAATGCACATCACATAAAGCCTTGCAAGCATTGCAACTAATGAGTTAGTTGCGAGATGATGTATTACAAAACGAGTAAAGAGACTTGCCGGTAACGAGATTGAACTAGGTATTGAGATACCGACGATCGAATCGCGGGCAAGTAACATACCGATGACAAAGGGAACAACGTATGTTGTTATGCGGTCTGACCGATAAAGATCTTCGTAGAATATGTAGGAGCCAATATGAGCATCCAGGTTCCGCTATTGGTTATTGACCGGAGACGTGTCTCGGTCATGTCTACATTGTTCTCGAACCCGTAGGGTTCGCACGCTTAAGGTTTCGATGACAGTTATATTATGAGTTTATGAGTTTTGATGTACCGAAGTTAGTTCGAAGTCCCGGATGTGATCACGGACATGACGAGGAGTCTCAAAATGGTCGAGACATAAAGATTGATATTTTGGACGGCTATATTCGGACACCGGAAGTGTTCCGGGTGATTTCGGAGAAAACCGGAGAGCCGGAGGGTTGCCGGAACCCCCCCGGGAGAAGTAATGGGCCATATGGGCCTTAGTGGAGAGAGAGGGGCAGCCAAAGATGGGACGCGCGCCTCCTCCCCCCTGGTCCGAATTGGACTAGGAGAGGGGGGGCGGGGCCCCCCTTTCCCTCTCCCTCCCCACTTCTTTCCCCCTCCTAGTAGGAGTCCTACTCCTACTAGGAGGAGGACTCCTCCTTGGCGCGCCATAGAGGGCCGGCCGGCCTCCTCCCCTTGATCCTTTATATACGGGGGCAAGGGGCACCCCTTGACACACAAGTTGATCCACGTGATCATATTCTTAGCCGTGTGCGGTGCCCCCTTCCACCATAGTCCTCGATAATATTGTAGCGGTGCTTAGGCGAAGCCCTGCGACGGTAGTGCATCAAGATCGTCACCACGCCGTCGTGCTGACGGAACTCTTCCCCAACACTTTGCTGGATCGGAGTCCAGGGATCGTCATCGAGCTGAACGTGTGCTAGAACTCGGAGGTGCTGTAGTTTGGGTGCTTGATCGGTCGGGTCGTGGAGACGTACGACTACATCAACCAAACGCTTCCGTTGTCGATCTACAAGGGTATGTAGATCACACTCTCCCCTCTCGTTGCTATGCATCACCATGATCTTGCGTGTGCGTAGGAAAATTTTGAAATTACTACGTTCCCCAACAAAGAGACCATCACGGTAACGCACACAGTTGATTCATTTTAATTAAGTTAAGGTTCAAGTTATCTACAACCAGACATTAACAAATTCCCATCTGCCCATAACCACGGGCACGGCTTTCGAAATTTCATATCCCTGCAGGGGAGGCCCAACTTAGCCCATGACAAGCTCTCACGGTCAACGAAGGATATACCTTCTCCCGAGACATTCCGATCAGACTCGGCATCCCGGTTCTACAAGACAACTACGACAATGGTAAAACAAGTCCAGCAACACCACCCGCTGTGCCGAAAAATCCCGATAGGAGCTGCACATATCTCGTTCTCAGGGCACACCGGATAAGCTAAGCGTACGGGAGCCAACGTAACCCAAGTTGCCAAGGGACGGCCCCGCACGGTGCTCTAGGTTGGACCAACGCTCAGAGGAGCACTGGCCCGGGGGGCTTAAAATAAAGATGACCCTTGAGTCCGCGAAACCCAAGGGAAAAAGGCTAGGTGGAAAATGGTAAAACCAAGGTTGGGCATTGCTGGAGGAGTTTTATTCAAGGCGGACTGTCAAGGGGTTCCCATTATCACCCAACCGCGTAAGGAACGCAAAATCCGGGAACATAACACCGATATGACGGAAAACTAGGGTGGCAAGAGTGGAACAAAACACTAGGCGAGAGGCTGAGCCTTCCACCCTTTACCAAGTATATAGATGCATTAAGATAACAAGATAATATAATGATATCCCAAGAAGAAAATAATGTCCCAACAAGGAACGGTCTCCAATCTTCACCCGCAACTAGCAACGCTATAAGAGGGGCTGAGCAAAGCGGTAACATAGCCAATCAACGGTTTGCTAGGACATGGTGGGTTAGAGGTTTGACATGGCAATTTGGGAGGCATGATAAGCAAGTGGTAGGCATCGTAGCATAGGCATAGCAAAAGAGCAAGCATCTAGCAAAGCAAAGATAGAAGTGATTTTGAGGGTATGATCATCTTGCCTGCAAAGTTGTCAGAGTTGACTGGATCCTCGAAAGCAAACTCAACGAGCTCCTCGTTAGCGAACTCGTCTCCTAGCTCTACCCAAACAAGACAAACAAGCAACAAGGACACAATCAACCACGTGCAAAGCTCAAACAACATGATGCAAACATGGTATGCTATGCGGGATGCGATATGTGATGCATATGCAAGATTTGACAAGGAATGAATGAACCTGGCCTCAACTTGGAAATCCAAGTGTGCCACTGGAAAGGTGAGGTGATTTCGCTTGAAAACGATATAAAGATCACCGGAATCGGAGACACGGTTTGGAAATGGCAAGCAATTTAAATATGGCACCGGTCTGCGATATACAGCAAGTAGCCATCTAAATGCAACAAAATACATGGCAGGGATCCATTCATGATGCTTAACAAAATATGAACACTGAGCTACGGCCAATTCATCCATTAACAGGTTCAAACAAGCATGGCAAAAATACATTTGGTAACAGATTTCAGACTTAGTGAAATTAACACTTGTCTGGAATTTCAGATCACGTAGCACACTTTGGAGCATGAAAACTAGATGCTACAGGAACTGAACATGGCAAAGTAAAGCATGGCATGGAGCTACTCAAAGAGCTTAACAAAAGTCCCTTAGTGACCTTGAGCCAAAGGGATAAGAAAATACAATTGCAAGCATGTGAACATGGCAAAAACATAAACAGATCACAGACTTAGTGAAAAACTGGAACATGCAAATCAGATATCAAGTAGGCATGTTTACGAGCTCGATGCACTCACTACAGAGCAAGTCATGACAATCTAAGCATACACCCATCAAGAATACACATTATACAAGCTAGACATGGCAAGAACAACAACATAGCATGCACGGATCAACTACAACATCTTCGGCAAAATCGCTAACAACTAGACAATCTGCCCAGATTCACGAAGTAGCAAACGTAGAGCTCGATTGACTCAAGCTAGGGTGCTCCATAATTGCAAACAAAGACATGGATGGATAGAGCACTACAAGATTAACAAATCATCCTTACTGATCATCCTCAAAAGAGGCACAGATCACTAGGAAACAACATGAACATATGGCATATTGATAAAAACAGTCCAAGGACTTGGTGGAAATGCTAAGTCCCTGAAATCAGCATTAACGAATGCACCAATTTGCAAGCTTGTGCTAGTCACCACACACATCACAAAAATACATGGATTGCACCTCTGGAAAGATGGCAAAGCATATAACAAAACACATGTAGAGCTCATGGGCATATCATGCACACATTAATCATGGCAAAAATGACAAATAGGTAATTGGAGCAGCAGATCTGACAATTATCTCAAATAGCACTCTTCCAACAGCATTTCTGGCATCAACATGAACTCAAATGAAAATAATGCAATGAGATGAAATGATGTGCTCTCTGAGATGAACATTTTGATATGCTATATGCCCAAAACGGATCTACGGGTGCAAAGTTACGGCACGACGAACATAGCAATAAAATTAGGGTTAGGGACGAAAGTCAACCCGAGATCCAGATCTGAATATGGGGGTACTGTAGCAGCACGGTTCCCGAGGATCGCCGGGGAGGTCGGTGCCGGAGTTGTCGGGGGCGGCCGGAGTGAGGGGGTCGGCACCAGAGGCCTGCGGTGGCGTCCGGTGGCGGCGCTCGCCGCTGTGGGAGGAGGAGGCGGGCGGCGCGGCAGAGCGACGAGGCGGCGGGGCGGCGCCGGAGTTCGCCGGAGACGATACCGGGCGGCGAAGTGGCGGCCGGGCACGGGGAAGAAGCCGGGCGGCGGGGCGCGGCCACTTTGGCCCAGGCGGGAGCGGGGGAGGGCCGGCTTCAGGCCGGGACGGACCGGCGGCGGGAGGAGGCCGGCATGCCACGTGACAGAGCCTCAGTGGCCGTGGGCGGCGGCGGACGCGGTGTCCGGCGTGGCGGACATGTCCGGCTCGCGACGGGCGATTTATAGGGTTTAGGAAGGAAGGGATCCGGGATTTCGAATGGGGGAGGTATATATATAGGCATAGAGGGAGCTAGCAGTGTCCAAATGAGGTGCAGTTTTCGGCCACGAGATCGTGATCGAATGCTCTAGATGATGGAGAGGGTTTTGGTGGGTTTTGGGCCAAATTGGAGGGGTGTTGGGCTGCAACACACACGAGGCCTTCTCGGTCCCTCGGTTAACCGTTGGAGCATCAAACGAAGTCCAAATGGTATGAAACTTGACAGGCGGTCTACCGGTAGTAAACCAAGGCCGCTTGGCAAGTCTCGGTCCAAAACGGAAATGTTTAATCCCCACACACGAAAGAAAAGTAGAAATGACCACCGGAGGAGAACGGAGCGCCGGAATGCAAAACGGACAATGGGGAAAATGCTCGAATGCATGAGATGAACACGTATGCAAATGCAATGCACATGATAACATGATATGAGATGCATGACAAAGACAACAACACACGGAGACAAAAACCCGAACCCGAGAAAATAAAATAACTTAACACCGGAAACGGCAAGAGTTGGATTACATATTAGGTAAATCATATCTGGGGTGTTACACACTCACGCCACCCACCATAAGCAAATCATAAGCATATTGCAAACCCTAAAGCGGGAATCCCTCATGCTTGCGCAACACGGAGAGCACCATAGGCAGCACCAATAATAAAACATACAACTCAAACAAATCACGGTCATCAAATAGCCATTAGGACAAAACAGATCTACTCAAACATCATAAGATAGCCATACATCATTGGTAAATAATATATAGTGTTGAGCACCATGTTTAAGTAGAGATTACAACGGGTAAGAGAGAGGTTACACCGCTGCATAGAGGGGGAAGAGTTGATGATGATGGTGGTGAAGTTGTTGGTGAAGATGGCGGTGATGATGATGGCCCCCGGTGGCACTCCGGCGCCACCAGAAGCGAGGGGGAGAGAGCCCCCCTCCTTCTTCTTCTTCTTCCTTGACCTCCTCCCTAGATGGGAGAAGGGTTTCCCCTCTGGTCCTTGGCTCCCATGGCGTGGGAGGGGCGAGAACCCCTCCGAGATTGGATCTGTCTCTCTATTTCTCTCTGTTTCTGCATTCTGTTCTGGCTCTATTTCACCGTTTCATATATATATGGAGATCCGCAACTCCGATTGGCCTGAAACCTTCGCCGTGATTTTTTTCTGAATATTAGCTTTCTTGCGGCAAAAGAAGAGCGTCAACCGCCTTACGGTAGGCTCACGAGGGTAGGGGGCGTGCCCTAAGGGGGGGCGCCCCTGCCTCGTGACCACCTCGGACACTGGTTCGCGTTGATTTTCCTTCCGAATTTTCCATATTTTCCAAAAATAAGCTCCGTCCGTTTTTATCCCGTTTGGACTCCATTTGATATGGATATTCTGCGAAACCAAAAACATGCAACAGACAGGAACTGGCACTGGGCACTTGATCAATATGTTAGTCCCAAAAATAATATAAAAAGTTGCCAAAAAGTATATGAAAGTTGAATAATATTGGCATGGAACAATCAAAAATTATAGATACGACGGAGACGTATCAGATAGCACCGTCGACCAAGATCCAGTGTCGTCGACCGCCTCTAAGCTCCTCCGCTGGCAACAAAAACGACGCCCTAGACTCCCTACCTCCCGTGCTTGGAATCCAAGCTCCGCCCGTCCAGCGACAGCGACGGACCGCAGCTGTCACCGTACTCCTTCGCCGGATCTCCCCTCCGCTCGAAGTGTCGATCCCCTCCGGCGATGGCGGTGGCGACGGTTCCACGGATGTTTCTATCTCATCTGTTCAAGGGTTTGCCCCCTCCTTCCCCCCATATATTTTCTTCAGTTCATACCTTCACCGCCCCTGATCTTGAACCACCAGATCCATATGAGCTTGTATTTTTATTGTGTAGCTCTTGAACCACCAGCTCCATATGAGTTTTATTTTCATGTGTGCTAGCTACGATTTGTTTCTATGTAGCATGCTATACTACCCATCGAATTGTCAGAAGTAGTCTGAAGCTTGATGCATATAGTTGCTCATATATTTGATAAAACTTTGGAATATGTCCATAATATTTTCATTGTTAACATCAAATTTCATGTTATATGAGGTACACAACACTGATTAGTGATTAGATTTAGATACAAGCAGACCAATGTAGTTGTATGAATCAAGCTCCAGTGACAGCGACGGCAAAGGACCGCAGCCGTCACCCTCATCCTTCCCCGGACAACCTCTCCGCCTCGAAGCTCCTGTACCATCCGGTAACGGCGACGGCGGCAGACACCTACTTCGACCAAGGTTACACCCTCCTCTTCCACCTCATTTTTGTTCTCCAATCCATGCACTCACCGTCCATGATTTTTTTATCCAGATCCAAGAATCTAAGCACCGGATTCACTTGTTTTAACCAATCAGCATCCTAGAGCCCACCGTAACCAATCAAGAGTGAGCACAAATAGCCTCCTTTTAATTGGCACTAGATATGTGCACTACTTCTGCTTCGAAATCAGGCTTTACCACCATTTTTCTAGCTGCTATTTAGTGTAAGCCATGCATTGTTTCTGATGGATTACTAAAAAATCATCTCTTGATTGTAAAAGTCTTGTTAGGCCATCTAATTTTGTGTCTTGATGGAGATGAGTGGTTTTGGTTGCCTGGAAGAGCAGATGCTCTTGTAGAAGTCCTCGTGCTTTGTTTGTGCTACGAGGCTTGGTCCTATTGTGAGTATTCTAGCATTTGGATATGGGGTGTAATTTAATTTGGACTAAAACTGATTGATGTAGATTTGATTAGTGGATTCGCCAATGGTCCTCTAGTTTTTGATACAGTATTCAGTTGTCTGAATGAATATCTATGTTTGCATAGATAATAGTTTTCCTTGGATATAACATTTGAGATTGGCTAGAATGGTGATGCAATGGGGCAATGGAAACAACGCTTAGGACTTATCAGTCATTTTTCTGATTACCCGAATTGTACTTGTCGAGTCACCCATAATATAAAGGCGGAACTAGAACTTGTCATCCTATTGCAGTATTGTGTTTGTTCTGTTATGACCTTGTGTTGAGCTGGGCAAGGCATCAATGTGTAACTTTCTTATATGTTTCTTGTATCATGAAAATTTATCACGATTAATTGGGCAGCATAAATGGAGAAATATCCTTAGCTAGATATACGGTTCTTTGCATGTTTCTTTGTTATCTGACAAGTAACATCCACAGTCCTTTTCTACATGTTTCTTTTGGAGAAGTATTTAAAGCTTATTTCATCTTTTATTTGAGAAAAAACAAGAACAATATTATCTGAGCATTTTGTTTGGTATTCTTTTATCTAGGCATCTATCTTTGAGTTTGTGACAATCTTGTGATTATTTTTCTTGCTTGCATCGGTGACAATCTTGTCCAGCGTTTTTACATGTCGTAGGATGACACACACAACCACCTGCTTGATCATAAAATAGGGTTATTTTTGCTTTACACACTGACAAATGAATATTAAATCTAAGTACTTTGTAGTGACTTCAAGTGACATTCTGAATCTGTTTATTTTGTATATGTTCAAAGAAGCCACCTAGAGTCCTGTTATTTTCCCTTTCAAACAAAATTTTCACCTAGAGAATGTTCCATTGCCTTCTTCATATCATTATGATCTAGTGGCAGCCCCAAATTTAGTAGATTGTGTAAGAAAAACTAGCTTCATTATGATTTTGTTATTCACAGTGCACACATCATATGTTGGTTCATATTGTTCCTTGTCAATATGCTTCTACTAACAAATAGTGTAGTGAGACTTTGAACTGGTCTAGCTAACTTATTTCTTTCTATACTTCAGCCAACATCAGGCTGTGGTACGTGATGTCAATGAGGAGTGGAGAAAAGACTTGAGTAGGACTAGTGACCGTCACCTTGCAGCTCGTCTTGTTCGAAAGTGTCCCTGACTTGGACATGGCAACTTGATAATCCATAACTTTTTTCTAGTGCACACACTTGTACAATGATTCATCAATGACCCTTGTAATGATTGCTTTTATTTTGGCACATGAAGCGTCGTGAAACGCAGACCAATATTTGGACCATGGTGAAGTGATGGTAGTTGTAATATTTTTTAATAATTCTAGTTACTTGAATTCAGAAATTTTGCTATGTGTGGTTTTTGTGGTTTTCCAAAATTAGCTATAGAATTTTTGTCAATGATCTGTTGCGTTATATTTGTCTATACTCTATAGTATGTCAGGGATTTCTTCCCTCCCCCCTATTACCATTTGGGCCACTGGGGCAGTGGGAAATCTCCCGCGTGGTGGGAGGGGTCACATGTGCATGGGAAAAACCTCCCTAGGGGTTTATTGCCCAGGTTTTTTTCCTACCCAGCAACCAAATGAGCCCCTAGTGGGAGTAGGACTCCCCCTCTTAGTGCGCCTCTCCCTGGCCGGCCGCCTCCTCCCCTTGCTCCTTTATATACGGGGGCAGGGAGCACCCCATAGACACAACAATTGATCATTGATCTCTTAGCCGTGTGCGGTGCCCCCCTCCACCATAATCGACCTAGATCATATCATAGCGGTGCTTAGGCGAAGCCCTGCGTCGGTAGCATCATCATCACTGTCACCATGCCGTCGTGCTGACGAAACTCTCCTGTGAAGCTTTACTGGATCGGAGCTCGCGGGACGTCATCGAGTTGAACGTGTGTAGAACTCTGAGGTGTCGTGCGTTCGGTACTTGGATCGGTCGAATCGTGAAGATGTATGACTACATCAACTGTGTTGTGCTAACGCTTCCGCATTCGGTCTACGAGGGTACGTGGACACACTCTTCCCTCTCGTTGCTGTGCATCACCATGATGCTGTGTGTGTAGGAATTTTTTTGAAATTACTACGTTCCCTAACATACATCAACCGCGTTGTCATAACGCTTCCACTTACGGTCTACAAGGGTACGTGGACAACACTCTCCCCTCTCATTGCTATGCATCACCTAGATAGATCTTGCGTGTGCGTAGGAATTTTTTTGAAATTACTATGTTCCCCAACACTCTTTCCTCTGCCCAAACCTCGCCTTTGAACGAGGCTCTAGACTTGATGCGATCACTCGCCATTACAAAAGAATCACTTCCGGACTATGCCTAGCCCGGACTAGCGGCTGAGAGCAGGGAATTTTACGTCCCACCCACCACCCACTTCATAGCCACTGTCGAAGACCTAACCGACATGTTGGACTATGCCTTTGAAGAAATCGACGGTATGGACGACGATACCAAAGACGAACAAGGCCAAGACCCTCCATTTACCGGACGATGGACGGCCACTTCCACATACGACATATACATGGTGGACACACCCAAGGAGGACGACGCCCCTCCAAAGCATTGACGTCAGCGGCGCCGCTCAAAATCACACCACAACAAAGATAGCAATACCGCTCAAAATCACGCCACAACAAAGATAGCAATACCGACACCGGAGACGATAACACTCCAGAGAATGCCAAAGACCTTGAAGCCCTTGTAGAGCCAACATCCGAACAGGACGATTGGGAGGAGGGGCAAGTCGACACTGACGATCCCATCGATAACGAGGGCTCAGAGGATAGTAAATACCTACCAATCTCCGAAGAGGACAAGAGCCTTGGCGACAAAGACTTCATTGTGCCGGAGCAACCCCTCCACCAAGAGCGCTTCAAGCGCCGGCTAATCGCCACTGCAAGAAGCCTGAAAAAGAAGCAGCAACAGCTTCAAGCTGATCAGGATCTGCTCAATGACAGATGGACTAATATCCTGGCAGCCGAGGAATACAGCCTCGAACGCCCAGCAAAGAGCTTCCCAAAGTGCAAGATGCTACCCCAATTCGACAATGAGGCCCTTGAGCCCATACCGCCAAAGCATAAAGTTGCTGACAAGCCCGACCGACCACCGCGTGGATGGGACAGATCAGCTACTCACGCCGAACACCAGCCCGCGTCACCCCACTATAGAAGGTACGGAGGTAACGGCCCCGGGCTATACCTACGACTTACGCAAGGACCTGGAAGTAGAACCGGTCTGACAAGATCAATCTATGGATCAAGGGGGCGCGCCCCAACGCACGGGGACGACCATTAGACCTGGCGGGACAGGCACAACCTTGCATGAGCCGACAACCGTATACGGCCTTCATCCAAACTATGTCGTGATGTCGCCCGATACAGAGGCGCCGTGCACCCCCTATGCTTCACTGATGAGGTAATGGAACACCAGTTCCCAGAAGGGTTTAAACCCGTAAACATCGAATCATACGATGGCACAACAGATCCCGCAATATGGATTGAAGATTTTCTTCTCCACATTCACATGGCTCGCGGCGATGATCTACATGCCATCAAATACCTCCCCCTAAAACTCAAGGGACCAGCTCGGCATTGGTTAAATAGCCTCCCAGAAAACTCTATTGGAAGCTGGGAAGACTTGGAAGATGCCTTTCGAGACAACTTCCAAGGCACTTATATCCGGCCTCCGGATGCCGATGACCTCAGTCATATAGTCCAGCAGCCCGGAGAGTCGGCCAGGAAATCCTGGACCAGGTTCCTGATTAAAAAGAACCAGATTGTCGACTGTCTGAATGCCAAAGCTCTAGCGGCCTTTAAGCACAGCATCCGCGACAAATGGCTCGTCCGACACCTCGGCCAAGAAAAGCCGAAGTCCATGGCAATCCTTACAACAGTAATGACCCACTTTTGCGCGGGCGAAGATAGCTGGCTAGCCCATAGCAGCAACAGTACCAGCGACCTGAGCACTTCCGAAGCCAGAAATGGCAACGAAAGGCCCCGACGCAACAAACATAAGCGTCGAAGCAACAATGATAACACAGAGGATACGACGGTCAATGCCGGATTCAGTGTCTCCAAATCCAGTCAATGGAAGAAGCCATTCAAAAGAAATAGAGACGGTTCATCAAGCCTGGACCGAATACTTGATCGACCTTGCCAGATCCATGACACTCCTAACAAGCTTGCCAACCATACCAATAGAAGTTGTTGGGTTTTCAAACAGGCCGGCAAGTTAAATGCCGAACACAAGGAGAAAGGGTCGCCCAGCGAGGATGACGATGAGGAACCTCGCCCACCGAACACAGTGGGACAGAAGAAATTTCCCCCCGAGGTCAAAATGGTGAATATGATATACGTTACTCACATCCCCAAGCGGGAGCGCAAGCACGCGTTAAGGGACGTCTACGCGATCGAGCCAGTCACCCCAAAATTTAACCCATGGTCAGCCTGTCCAATCACTTTTGATCACAGAGACTACCCGACCAGTATCCGTCATGGAGGCTCAGCCGCGCTAATCCTTGACCCAATTATTGATGGATTCCACCTCACGCGAGTCCTCATGGACGGCGGCAGCAGCCTTAACCCGCTCTATCAGGACACAGTCCGCAAAATGGGTATTGATCCTTCAAGAATCAAGCCCACAAAATCCACCTTTAAGGGAGTAATACCTGGTGTAGAGGCTCGCTGCACGGGCTCAATCACACTGGAGGTTGCCTTCGGTTCGCCGGATAACTTCCGAAGCAAAGACTTGATCTTTGACATCGTCCCTTTCCATAGTGGCTACCACGCTTTGCTCGAACGAACCGCGTTCGCTTGCTTCAACGCGGTCCCACACTATGCCTATCTCAAACTCAAGATGCCCGGACCCTGCGGTGTTATAACAGTCAATGGAAACATGGAATGCTCCCTCTGTACTGAGGAGCACACCATGGCCCTGGCAGCGGAAGTACAAAGCGGCCTTATCATACCAAATACTACATCGGCAGTCAAGCCCCCGGACACTATCAAATGAGTCCGGACTACCATGCAGCACAATAGTCCAACCCGTCAGGAGCTCGACTAGCAATTCGGCCTCCATCGCAGCCCCAACTGAATTGTGGCATACGTACGATGCGCACATCACTACGCGCTAAAGATACCATGGGCAACGATGGAGGCATAGTAAAGATAAAGTCTAGAATACGACTCGACCCTATCTGCACCTTGATATCTCTTTTCTCTTATTTTTATTTTTCCAGCTTCCTTACAACCCACATCACCTTTCGATGGTACCAAGGGCCCTTTTTCTAAGCCCGTCATGAAAACCCGATCGTTGATCCTTTCGAGGGATAATACACCAAGGAGAAAAGCAGCGTAGACATGTGGTAGAGTATCTAAAGGATCTTTAAAGATCACCGCTTTCTTCTTTAGGACCCGTACTGTAACGCCCTCGATGCGGCTATATCTCCCACGTGTCGAAGCACGACTTAGAGGCATAACTGCATTGAAAGCAATTTTGCAAGTGAGGTAATCTTCACAACAACCCATGTACATAAATAAAGGGGAAATGGTACATAGTTGGCTTACACTCGCCATGTCACACAAATACATAAATGAGTCATTACATTCATCCAATACACTCAGGGTCTGACTATGGTACCAAAATAAAGATCAACCCCCAATGCGACAAAGTCCCCGATCGCTCCAACTGGGCACCACTACTGATCATCTAGGAAAGACACATAGTATCGACGAGAGTCTTCATCGAACTCCCACTTGAGCTCGGTCATATCATCTGGAACGGTATCATCGGTCCCTGCATCTGGTTTTGGAAGTAAACTGTGAGTCACGGGGGACTCAGCAATCTCGCACCCTTGCGATCAAGACTATTTAAGCTTATAGGTAAGGTAAGGTATGATGTGGAGCTGCAGCAAGCGTCTAGCATATATGGTGGCTAACATATTCGCAAAAGAGAGCGAGAAGAGAAGGCAAAAGCACGGTCGAACAACTATGATCAAGAAGTGATCCTAGAACAACCTACGTCAAGTATTACTCCAACACCGTGTTCACTTCCCAGACTCCGCCGAGAAGAGACCATCACGGTAACACACGCGGTTGATGCATTTTAATTAAGTTAAGTTTCATGTTATCTACAACCGTACATTAACAAATTCCCATCTGCCCATAACCGCGGGCACGGCTTTCGAAAGTTCAAATCCCTGCAGGGGAGTCCCAACTTAGCCCATCACAAGCTCTCACGGTCAACGAAGGATATTCCTTCTCCCAAGACAATCCGATTAGACTCGGCATCCCGGTTACAAGACATCCTCGACAATGGCAAAACAAGTCCAGCAACACCGCCTGAATGTGCCGACAAATCCTGATAGGAGCTGCACATATCTGGTTCTTAGGGCACACTCAGATTGTCCAAACTTCCGGTAGGCCAGCCCAGAGTCGCCCCTGGTGGCCACCGGTGGCTGGCAAGGTGGACCAACACTCAGAGGAGCACTGGCCCGGGGGGGTTTAAATAAAGATGACACTTGGGCTCCGGAAACCCAATGGAAAAAGAGGCTAGGTGGAAAATGGTAAAACCAAGGTTGGGCATTGCTGGAGGAGTTTTATTCAAGGCGAACTGTCAAGGGGTTCCCATTATAACCCAACCGTGTAAGGAACGCAAAATCCAGGAAGATAACACCGATATGACGGAAACTAGGGTGGCAAGAGTGGACCAAAACACCAGGCATAAGGCCGAGCCTTCCACCCTTTACCAAGTATATAGGTGCATTAAGATAAACAAGATAATATAGTGATATCCCAACAATAAACATGTTCCAACAAGGAACGATCTCCAATCTTCACCTGCAACTAGCAACGCTATAAGAGGGGCTGAGCAAAGCGGTAACATAGCCAAACAACAGTTTGCTAGGACATGGTGGGTTAGAGGTTTGACATGGCAGTATGGGAGGCATGATAAGCAAGTGGTGGGTATCGAAGCATAGGCATAGCAAAAGAGCGAGCATCTAGCAAGCAAAGATAGAAGTGATTTCGAGGGTATGGTCATCTTGCCTGCAAAGTTCTCAGAGTTCCCTTGATCCTCGTAAGCGAACTCAACAGGCTCCTTGTTCACGTACTCGTCTCCCGGCTCTACCCAAACAAGAACAACTATCAAAAAGGATCAAAATCAACCACGTGCAATGCTCAAGCAACATGATGCAAACATGGTATCATATGCGGGATGCGATATATGATGCATATGCATGATTTGTAAAGGAATGATTGAACCTCGCCTCAACTTCAAAAACCAAGAGTTCCACTAGAAAGGTGAGTTGATTTCAGTTGAAATCGATATTAAGATCACCGGAATCGGATGCACGGTTTGGAAATGGCAAGCAAAACAAATATGGCACCAGTCTACGATAATCTGCAAGTAGCCATCTAAATGCATCATGATAAATATGCTACAGCACTCAAACATGGCAACAAAATACATGGCAGGGATCCACTCATGATGCTTGACAAAAGATGAACACTGAGCTACGGCTAATTCACTCATTAACAGGTTCAAACAATCATGGCAAAAGAGCAAATAATAACAGGTTTCAGACTTAGTGAAATTAACACAAGTCTGGAATTTATCATCAGGAAGCAATCTTTAGAGCATGAAAACTACATGCTATAGGAACATATCATTGTAAATCAAGGAATGGCATGAAGCTACTCTAAGCATATAACAAAAGTCCCTTAGTGACCTTATGCCAAAAGGGATCAGAAAATACAATTGCAAGCATGTGAACATAACAAAAACATAAACAGATTCAGACTTAGTGAAAAACTGGAGCATGCAAAACAGATTAACAAGTAGGCATGTTTACGAGCTCGATGCACTCACTACAGAGCATGGCATCACAACCTAAGCATACACCCATAAAGAAGATATGGCATAGAAGCTAGACATGGCAAGAACAACTACATAGCATGCACTGATCAACAACAACAAGCTTGGCAAAATTGCTAAACATGTCAACAATCTGCCAGGAACAATTTATAGCAAAAGTAGAGCTCGATTGACTCAAGCTAGGGTGCTCCATAATTGTAAACAAAGACATGGATGGATAGAGCATCACAATATTAACAAAACATCCTTACTGATCATCCTCAAAAGAGGCACGGATCACTAGGAAACAACATGAACATATGACATAAAAACAATAACAGGACAAGGACTTCGAATAATCCTAAGTCCCTGAAATCAGCATCATTGAGTAAGCTACTTTGCATGCTTGTGCTAGTCACCACAAAGATCACAAAAATACATGGAATACACCCCTGTAAAGATGGCATGGCATTCATCAAAACACATGTAGAGCTCGGGATCATAGCATGCACACATTAATCATGGCAAAAATAACAAAAGGCCATTTGCTGAAATAGATCTGACATAATCATCACATAGCCCTCTTCCAAAAGCATTTCGGGCATCAAGATGAGCTCAAATGAAAATGATGCAATGACATGAAATGATGTAATTGTCGAGACGAACATTTTGATATGCTACACGCACGAATCGGAGCTACGGATGCAGAGTTATGGCATGTCAAATATAGCAAAAAATCTAGGGTTTCGGGCAAAATTAGGTCAACCTCGAGATCCAGATCTGGATCTAGATCCTGCACGGGAACCGAGGTTGCCGAAACAGTGGGGGTTCGCCGAAGTAGCCGAGAACGTCGCCAGACTTGGAGGGGGGCTCGCCGGAGGGGGTCGTCTGAACTTGCTGGAGCTCATCGGAGACGTCGAGGAGGAGGAGGCGACTCGGGGCGGCAAGGTAGGTGCGGGCGTGGGGCGGCCCGGTGGCGACGCGGCTCACCGGCGGCAAGGCGGAACAGGGCGGCAGCGCTGGAGATGCGGCAGACCCGCGCAGGCGCGGGGCGCGGCTCCTCTCGTGCGGGCACGGCAGAGGCAGGCGGTGCCACGCGCGGGCCCTCGGGGGCTGGAGGTGGGCCGAGAGGGCCGGAGTGGGAGCGAGGCGGCGGCGACACTTGGCGGCGCCCGATTTGCCGCGACGAAGTGTCCGGCCGAAGCGGACGTTGTCCGGCGGCGGCGTGAGCAGATTTTAGGGTTAGGGGGAGAAGAGACCCGGGATTTTCGTGGGGGGTCTTTATATAGGGGTAGAGGGAGCTAGGAAGCTCCAAATGAGGTGCGGTTTTCGGCCACGCGATCGTGATCGAACTCTCTAGATGACAGAAGGGGTTTTGGTGGGTTTTGGGCCACTTTGGAGGGGTGTTGGGCTGCAACACACACGAGGCCTTTTCGGTCCCTCGGTTAACCGTTGGAGTATCAAACGAAGTCCAATTGGTACGAAACTTGACAGGCGGTCTACCGGTAGTAAACCAAGGCCGCATGACAAGTCTTGGTCCAATCCGAAAACATTTAACACCCGCACACGAAAAGAGGTAGAAAGGACCACCGGAGGACATAGGAGCACCGGAATGCAAAACGGAAAACGGGGAAGATGCTCGGATGCATGAGACGAGCACGTATGCAAATGCAATGCACATGATGACATGATATGAGATGCATGACAAAGACAAAACACACGGAAACAAAAACCCGACAACGATGAAATAAAATAACTTAGTGCCGGAAATGGCAAGAGTTGGAATACAAAAGGTAAATTACATCCGGGGTGTTACACGTACACAGCTTTACCTTGTGCTCGGCATGTAAAATAGCCTTGATGCTCATCACATTATATGTAAAAATATGTTCTGACGTATCAATCAGACTATAATGGAAACATTTTATCGCCCAACCTATTCGGTACTGGCTTATTTCTTCATCTGTATTCCCTCTTCTTCGTCCGGTGGCCAATGTACACCTCAGCTCGACTTAAATCGACAGGGGCTCCATTTGGCCACGTACGTTTCTTCAATAAATAATAATAATTCTAAACAATTTTATAGTACATTCGGCATCTCGAACATAGCATTATATGCAACAGCTTCGAATCATGTCTTTGGTCAATAGTTGGGTTGCCCGGCTCATGTGGTTACTGCCTTATGTTCCGCTTGATCGGCTAAGGTAGTAAAGGGAGAACTACTGCGATTGTGTTTTCGGTTCATCCGGACAAACACCTTAGTAGAGAAAGCCGAAAACTGACTGTCATGATGCGGCGAGAGCTGGTCGGCTATTCAGTGACTAAGTATAAATCTTTTGCAATTTTTTCCGCATAACGTGACAAACCGGCCTTCACCCGGTCAGGCATTTACAGCACCCAAGTTCAGATAATCAAATAATACTAGGGGTTGCGCCTACACTCACATTGTCAAACCCCTATGCCTAAGTGAGAGTGATAAAGCCACATAGTGCGATTGCCTGGTTCGCCGCACTAACACCTCCTTCATGGAACAACTTGATGGGTCAAGTGTGTTTAGGTGCTATTCCGAACACCCCCGTACTACCTACGCGGGGGCTGAAGCCGATGACTGGCCAACTCTTAGATATCATAAATGGCCGCATAGGAGGAAAAGAATTTGAGGTAAAATAAGCAACATATTATACATCAGCCTTGTTTCATAATACAAAGTTTGGACTGCAGGAATACATTCAATCAAAAATGACGTCCTTCGAGCACTGGCCTTCTACAATGCGGGATCCTTCAAGGACGTCGTCAAAATACCGCTCTGGCATGCGGTGCTCTTTGCTCGCGGGAGGTCCCTTGGTGGCAAGTTTGACAGCGTTCATCTTCGCCCACTACACTTTGACACGGGCAAAGGACATCCGTGCACCTTCGATGCAGACCGACCGCTTCACGACATCAAGCCGGGAGCAGGCACTGACCAGCCGCTTCATGAGCCCGAAGTAGCTGCTGGGCATGGTTTCGGCGAGCCAAAGACGGATTATAAAATGCCTCATGGCCAATCCGGCCACCCTATGCAGTTCGGTCAACTGTTTCAGCTGATCGCTGAGGGGCACGGGATGCTCCGGCGCAAGGTACTGTAACCAGAAAAACTTTTCCGTTCAGCTCCCCTCTTCGGCTCAGAAGAACTCTGCAGCATCAACAATACTCCGGGGCAGGTCCACAAACGTTCCTGGAGAACTCCAAATCCGGGTCAGTAAGATATACTTTCTTCTCACAAATTTGCTCTGCATGTTAAAGGCCTTACCCGCCGCAATCTGCTTGGCCTCTTGGATCTCCCGGCAGGCGCTTTGGGCTTCGGTCCGGGCCTCCTGTGCACTTTGGAGGGCCTTAGCAAGTTCAGAATTTTGATCCGAAATCTTGCGCTCTAAGGACTCACATTTGCTTATCGCATCCTTGAGCTCTTGCTGGACTTCCTCCACCCTTGATTCATGTTTCAGGCAGGCACCTCATTCCTCCTCCGACTCCTTCTTGGCTTCGGCCAGCACGTTCTTGAGGGCTTCGACCTCCGAAGCGTCAGCTATGAACATAATTATAAAACTCATTCAGATAACAAATCAGAGCTGATCTCAGTTCAGACATGTTTCGGTATCACATACCTTGCTTTTCCTCTAACTTCCACCTCAGCTCGGACGCTTTGGCGGCATGGGAAGCTCACGCGTGCATCGCAGCCTGTTTGATCAAATAGATATGTATATTAAATCTCCTGCAAAGATTGTTACATCCTTTGTTCGTCCTTTCTTCGTGAACATCGAACAGAGTCTCAAGGGCTACTATCTATACATGGGCATTCCCCTTGGATACGTCTCCAACGTATCTATAATTTTTGATTGCTCCATGCTATATTATCTACTATTTTGGATGTTTATGGGCTTTATTATACACTTTTATATCATTTTTGGGACTAACCTATTAACACAGAGCCCAGTGCCAGTTTCTGTTTTTACCTTGTTTCAGGGTTTTGAAGAAAAGGAAAATCAAACGGAGTCCAATTGACCTGAAACTTCACAGAACTTATTTTTGGATCAGAATAATCCCAGAAGACTTGGAGTGCACGTCAGGGACCTTCGAGGAGGCCACGAGGTAGGGGGCGCGCCCACCCCCCTAGGGCGCGCTCTCCACCCTCGTGGGCCCCTCGTGGCCCCCCTGACGTATTTATTCCGCCTATATATCTCCATATACCCTAAAACTATCGAGGAGCACAATAGATCGGGAGTTCCGCCGCCAGAAGCCTCCGTAGCCACCGAAAGCCAATCTAGACCCATTCCGGCACCCTGCCAGAGGGGGAATCCCTCTCCGGTGGCCATCTTCATCATCCCGGTGCTCTCCATGACGAGGAGGGAGTAGTTCTCCCTCGGGGCTGAGGGTATGTACCAGTAGCTATGTGTTTGATCTCTCTCTCTCTCTCGTGTTCTTGAGGTGATACGATCTTGATGTATCACGAGCTTTGCTATTATAGTTGGATCTTATGTTTGTTCTCCACCTCTACTCTCTTGTAATGGATTGAGTTTCCCCTTTGAAGTAATCTTATCGGATTGAGTCTTTAAAGATTTGAGAACACTTGTTGTATGTCTTGTCGTAGATATCTGTGGTGACAATGGGATATCACGTGATTCACTTGATGTATGTTTTGGTGACCAACTTGCGGGTTCCGCCCATGGACCTATGCATAGGGGTTGGCACACGTTTTCGTCGTGATTCTCCGGTAGAACTTTGGGGCACTCTTTGAGGTCCTTTGTGTTGGTTGAATAGATGAATCTGAGATTGTGTGATGCATATCGTATAATCATGCCCATGGATACTTGAGGTGACATTGGAGTATCTAGGTGACATTAGGGTTTTGGTTGATTTGTGTCTTAAGGTGTTATTCTAGTACAAACTCTAGGGCTGTTTGTGACACTTATAGGAATAGCCCAACGGATTGATTGGAAAGAATAACTTTGAGGTGGTTCATACCCTACCATAATCTCTTCGTTCGTTCTCCGCTATTAGTGACTTTGGAGTGACTCTTTGTTGCATGTTGAGGGATAGTTATGTGATCCAATTATGTTATTATTGTTGAGAGGACTTGCACTAGTGAAAGTATGAACCCTAGGCCTTGTTTCCTATCATTGCAATACCGTTTATGCTCACTTTTATCCTTAGTTACCTTGCTGTTTTTATATTTTCAGGTTATAAAAACCTATATCTACTATCCATATTGCACTTGTATCACCATCTCTTCGCCAAACTAGTGCACCTATACAATTTACCATTGTATTGGGTGTGTTGGGGACACAAGAGACTCTTTGTTATTTGGTTGCAGGGTCGCTTGAGAGAGACCATTTTCATCCTACACCTCCTACGGATTGATAAACCTTAGGTCATCCACTTGAGGGAAATTTGCTACTGTCCTAAAACCTCTGCACTTGGAGGCCCAACAACGTCTACATTAAGAAGGTTGTGTAGTATACATCAAGCTCTTTTATGGCGCCGTTGCCGGGGAGGTGAGTGCTTGAAGGTATATCTTTAGATCTTGCAACCAAGTCTTTTAATTTCTTGTTTTTATCACTAGTTTAGTTTATAAAAGAAAACTATAAAAAATGGAATTGAGTTTGTCTCATATGCTTCACCTTTTTAAGATCTTTCGCGAGTATGATGGAAAGGATAATTGTGCTCAAGTGCTAGAAGAAGAAATCTATAAAATGTTTGGCACTAAATATTTGAATGATGAGCATGATTTCAATGTTGTTAGTATGAATTCCTTGAATATCCATGATGCTATTGATATGCAAAGCCACAAGCTTGGGGAAGCTATGTTTGATGAAGATGATATTCTTTGTCCCCCAAGTTTTGATGTGCAAATTTATTATGATGAAAGCATGCCTCCTATCTATGATGATTATTGTGATGACACGTATGCTTTAAAGAATAAAAATAACAATGAAACTTGTCATCTTCATTTCAATTTTCAATCCCATGATAGTTACTCTGTTGAGTTTGCTCCCACTACTATTAATGAGAAGAATTTTGCTTGTGTGGAGAGTAATAAAATTTCTATACTTATAGATCATGAAAAGAATGCTTTAGGTGCTGGTTATATTGTTGAATTAATTCATGATGCTACTGAAAATTATTATGAGGGAGGAATATATGCTTGTAGGAATTGCAATAATATCAAGTTCCCTCTCTATGTGCTTAAAGTTTTAAAGCTATGCTTGTTTTGCCTTCCTATGCTAGTTGATTATTGCTCCCATAAGTTGTTTGCTCAAAAAATCCCTATGCATAGGAAGTGGGTTAGACTTAAATGTATTACCAATATTCTTAATGATGCTCTCTTTATGTTTCAATTCTTATCTTATATGTGAGCATCATTGAAATCATCATGCCTAGCTAGGGGCGTTAAACAATAGCGCTTGTTGGGGGGCAACCCAACTTTACTTTTGTTCCTTGCTTTTTGCTCCTGTTTAGTAATAAATAATTCATCTATCCTCTGTTTATATGTGGTTTTATGCATTTAATTAGTGTTTGTGCCAAGTAGAACCTTTGGGAAGACTTGGGGGAGGTCTTTGCGATCATGCTGTAAAAAACAGAAACTTTAGCGCTCACGAGTATTGCTGCCATTTTTTATCGGAGAGTGATATTTAGTTAATTCTTTTTGCAGATGATTAATAGATAAATTACTCAGGTCCATCAATTTATTTGAGAATTTTATGAGTTACAGGAGTATACGTTAGTTACAGATTACTACAGACAGTTCTGTTTTTGATAGATTCTGTTTTTCGTGTGTTGTTTGCTTATTTTGATGAATCTATGGCTAGTAAAATAGTTTATAAACCATAGATAAGTCGGAATACAGTAGGTTTAACACCAATATAAATAAATAATGAGTTCATTACAGTAACTTGAAGTGGTCTTTTGTTTTCTTTCGCTAACGGATCTTACGAGTTTTCTGTTAAGTTTTGTGTTGTGAAGTTTTCAAGTTTTGGATAAGGATTCGATGGACTATGGAATAAGGAGTGGAAAGAGCCTAAGCTTGGGGATTCCCAAGGCACCCCAAGGTAATATTCAAGGACAACCAAAAGCCTAAGCTTGGGGATGCCCCGGAAGGCATCCCCTCTTTCGTCTTCGTTCATCGGTAACTTTACTTGGAGCTATATTTTTATTCGCCACATGATATGTGTTTTGCTTGGAGCGTCAATTTATTTTGTTAGGATTTGATTTCTGTTATTTATAACAATGTTTTGCATATTTTATTTCAATAAAAGTGGCATTGATAGCCTTTACTATGCCTATTTTAGAAGTCCACATGTTGCTGTTTGAAAACAGAAAGTTTACGCTGTTGCAATAATTCCCTAGAAAATTCAGAATGTGATAAAATGTGGAAACATTTTGCATATTAATATCTGATAAATTTACTACAGTGGGAATTTTCTTTCATAATTTTTGGAGCTAGGGAAGTATGGATGTTTCTGCATTCTTTACAGACTGTCCTGTTTAGGCAGATTGTTGTTATGTTTGCATTGTTTACATGTGTTTGCTTCTTTAATGATTCTATTTGAGGATAGGACTATTAAATATGCAGAGGCATTTAGTATGCAATGTTGAATAATAATTTTAGTGATTTGCTACAGTAGAGTATGATAAAGTTTTTGCAATGTGTTATACTAACTTATCTCACGAGTCCTTGTTGAGTTTTGTGTGGATGAAGCTTTTGAGATTTAGGGAGACCGTGATATGAGAGGAATTAAGGAGACACAAAAGCTCAAGCTTGGGGATTCCCAAGGCATCCACAGATAATATTTCAAGAAGTCTCAAGCATCTAAGCTTGGGGATGCCCCGGTTGGCATCCCACCTTTCTTCTTCAACAACTATCAGTTAGTTTCGGTTGATCCTAAGTTTTTGCTTCTTCACATGATGTTTGCCATTCTTAGAATGTCATTTTATTTTGCTTTGCTTGCTGTTTGAATAGAATACCAACAACAACAACAACAACAACAACAACAACAAAGCCTTTAGTCCGTTAAGAGAGACCTGAAGGATTGGAGTATCACCAAAGAGCTAGCATACTCCAATCCTTCAGATCTTTGAATAGAATACCAAGATCTGAAATTATTAAATGAGAGAGAGTCTTCACATAGTTGCATAATTATTCGACTACTCATTGATCTTCACTTATATATCTTTCGGAGTAGTTTGTTGTTTGCTCTAGTACTTCACTTATATCTTTTAGAGCATGGTGGTAGTTTTATTTTGAAGAAATAGATGAACTCTCAGGCTTCACTTAGATTATTTTGAGAGTCTTAATAGCATGGTAATTTGCTTAAAATCTTAATATGCTAGGTATTCAAGATTAGTAAAATTTTCTTATGAGTGTTTTGAATACTAAGAGAAGTATGATGCTTGATGGTTGTTTTGAGATATGGAGGTAATAATATCAAAGTCGTGCTAGTTGAGTAGTTGTGAAATTGAGAAATGCTTGTGTTGAAGTATGCAAGTCCCATAGCATGCACGTATGGTAAACGTTATGTAACAAATTTGAAACATGAGGTGTTATTTGATTGTCTTCCTTATGAGTGGCGGTCGGGGACGAGCGATGGTCTTTTCCTACCAATCTATCCCCCTAGGAGCATGCGCGTAGTGCCGAGGTTTTTGATGACTTGTAAATTTTTGCAATAAGTATGTGAGTTCTTTATGACTAATGTTGAGTCCATGGATTATACGCACTCTCACCCTTCTATCCTTGCTAGCCTCTTCGGTGCCGTGCATTGCCCTTTCTCACATTGAGAGTTGGTGCAAACTTCGCCGGTGCATCCAAACCCCGTGATATGATACGCTCTTTCACACATAAACATCCTTATATCTTCCTCAAAACAGCCACCATACCTACCTATTATGGCATTTCCGTAGCCATTCCTAGATATATTGCCATGCAACTTTCCACCATTCCGTTTATCATGACACATTCATCATTGTCATATTGCTTAGCATGATCATGTAGTTGACATAGTATTTGGGGCAAAGCCACCATTCATAATTCTTTCATACATGTCACTCTTGATTTATTGCATATCCCAATACACCGTCGGAGGCATTCATATAGAGTCATCTTTGTTCTAGTATCAAGTTGTAATCATTGAGTTGTAAATAAATAGAAGTGTGATGATCATCATTTTCTAGAGCATTGTCCCAAGTGAGGAATAAAAAAAGAAGAGAAGGCCATAAAAAAGGGAGAAGGCCCAAAAAAGAAGAAGAGAAAGTCCATAAAAAAGAGAAGGCCCAAAAAAATGAAAAAATGAAAATGAGAGAAAAAGAGAGAAGGGGCAATGCTACTATCCTTTGCCACACTTGTGCTTCAAAGTAGCACCATAATCCTCATGATAGAGAGTCTCTTGTTTTGTCACTTTCACATACTAGTGGGAATTTTCATTATAGAACTTGGCTTGTATATTCCAACAATGGGCCTCCTCAAGTGCCCTAGGTCTTCGTGAGCAAGAAAGTTGGATGCACACCCACTTAGTTTCTTTTGTTGAGCTTTCATACATTTATAGCTCTAGTGCATCCGTTGCATGGCAATCCCTACTCCTTGCATTAACATCAATCCCTACTCCATAGCCCATTGATTAGCCTCATTGATGTGAGGCTTTCTCCTTTTTGTCTTCTACACATAACCCCCATCATCATATTCTATTCCACCCATAGTGCTATGTCCATGGCTCGCGCTCATATATTGCGTGAAAGTTTATATGTTTGAGATTACTAAAGTATGAAACAATTGCTTGGCTTGTCATCGGGGTCGTGCATGATGAGAGCATTCTTGTGTGATGAAAATGGAGCATGACCAAGCTATATGATTTTGTAGGGATGAACTTTCTTTGGCCATGTTATTTTGAGAGGACATAATTGCTTAGTTAGTATGCTTGAAGTATTATTATTTTTATGTCAATATGAACTTTTATCTTGAGTCTTTCGGATCTGAATATTCGTGCCACAATTAAGAAGAATTACATTGAAATTATGCCAAGTAGCATTCCACATCAAAAATTCTGTTTTTATCATTTACCTACTCGAGGACGACCAGGAATTAAGCTTGGGGATGCTGATACGTCTCCAACGTATCTATAATTTTTGATTGCTCCATGCTATATTATCTACTATTTTGGATGTTTATGGGCTTTATTATACACTTATATATCATTTTCGGGACTAACCTATTAACCCAGAGCCCAGTGCCAGTTTTTGTTTTACCTTGTTTTAGGGTTTCGAAGAAAAGGAAAATCAAACGGAGTCCAATTGACCTGAAACTTCACGGAACTTATTTTTGGATCAGAAGAAGCCCAGAAGACTTGGAGTGCACGTCAGGGGACCTTCGAGGAGGCCACGAGGTAGGGGGCGCGCCCACCCCCTAGGGCGCGCCCTCCACCCTCGTGGGCCCCTCGTGGCCCCCCTGACATATTTCTTCCGCCTATATATCTCCATATACCCTAAAACTATCAAGGAGAACAATAGATCGGGAGTTCCGCCGCCAGAAGCCTCCGTAGCCACCGAAAGCCAATCTAGACTCGTTCCGGCACCCTGCCGGAGGGGGAATCACTCTCCGGTGGCCATCTTCATCATCCCGGTGCTCTCCATGACGAGGAGGGAGTAGTTCTCCCTCGGGGCTGAGGGTATGTACCAGTAGCTATGTGTTTGATCTCTCTCTCTCTCGAGTTCTTGAGGTGATACAATCTTGATGTATCACGAGCTTTGCTATTATAGTTGGATCTTATGTTTCTTCTCCCCCTCTACTCTCTTGTAATGGATTGAGTTTTCCCTTTGAAGTAATCTTATCAGATTGAGTCTTTAAAGATTTGAGAACACTTGTTGTATGTCTTGCCGTGCGTATCTGTGGTGACAATGGGATACCACGTGATTCACTTGATGTATGTTTTGGTGATGAACTTGCGGGTTCCACCCATGAACCTGTGCATAGGGGTTGGCACACGTTTTCGTCGTGATTCTCCGATAAAACTTTGGGGCACTCTTTGAGGTTCTATGTGTTGGTTGAATAGTACAAATGCCCGTGCGTTGCAACGGGCAAAAAAAATTTAAACATGACATTGCGCAACACTTCTTATCCAAATTTGGCAAACATCAGAAAAAAAGTTACATTGAAAATAGCATTTTGGACCATAAAATTTGAACGTGAAGAAGCCATCCTAACGGCGTTCGCCAAGACCTACTTCAGCTTCGATCTTTCAATTGATGAACAGTAGTCGCATGTCTTTAAGTCGATTTTTTTTGTTCAGAAAAACATGAATTTGAGAACATTTCTAAAACATGGAATCATTTTTATGGTGATGAACATTTTTCTGGAAAATTATATTTCATTTGTGATCAGACCTGATCGACACATACACATACAACACGTACTCTCTTCCCCTTTGCTAAAGAAAGTACGCTCTTCTCCTAAAAAAGACAACACGTACTCTCTGTTACTAAATCAATTCTATTTATGTCCCTAGCTTGATAAATTGATTTTAAAAAATGCTTAATATTGAACAATTCATGTTTTTTTACGGGAAGAATAATTCATGTTGTAACGTTCTGAAGCAGAGCATCTCCATACTTCCACCGGAAGCCTGGCTAAGGAGGGTCTCTTGTTTCTTTTTCTTCCCCATGAAAAGGTGCAAATGAAACATACAACTATTTGCAGTGACGTGCAAATAGTATTTCTACTTCTACATAGCAAAATCACTGTATTTCTTCAACATGAAACTACATAATAATATTTTCATTTCTATTTCTACATATTAAAATCATTGTATTTCTTCAACATGAAACTACATAATAATATTTTCATTTCTATTTCCATGTCGCCCAGACTCAGTGTCCTGTGGGTTGGATAATTCAATCAACAGATCAGTTCATAGACATAAGCATAAAGTATTTATTTTGTGCAGGATACATAAAATTGTGGAGTTCTTATTATAAACAGAATGCCAAGTGAGCCTTTGGCATATTTTATGAGAAGTAGTTATAGCTCCCGGCCAATATCTGAAACAGCGTATTGTTGTTGTAAGTCATTAACAAATATGTCAACAAAACAAAGAATCAAACATCATCTTCTGTACTAAAGCAACGAACTACATGCGACACTCCATGTTCATGGTACATATGACCGACGGAGTACAGCAGGTTGGTCAGTGTTGCCAGATAGCCATTGATCTAGGATGCGCAGTTGTTGGTCGGTGTCGGTGTCAAAACTGGCGGATCTCGTGTAGGGGGCCCCGAACTGTGCGTCTAGGCCGGATGGTAACAGGAGACAAGGGACACGATGTTTTTTACGCAGGTTCGGGCCCTCTTGATGGAGGTAATACCCTACTCCTGCTTGATTAATATTGATGATATGGGTAGTACAAGAGTAGATCTACCACGAGATCAAGGAGGCTAAACCCTAGAAGCTAGCCTATGGTATGATTGTTGTGTATGGAGTTGATTGCCTATGGACTACAACCCTCCGGTTTATATAGACACCGGATAGGGTTATGGTTACATAGAGTCGGTTACAATGGTAGGAGATCTTGAATATCCGCATCGCCAAGCTTTCCTTCCACGCCAAGGAAAGTCCTATCCGGACACGGGACGAAGTCTTCAATCTTGTATCTTCATAGTCCAGGAGTCCGGCTGAAGGTATAGTCCGGCTACCCGAGGACCCCCTAATCCAGGACTCCCTCAGTAGCCCCTGAACCAGGCTTCAATGACGACGAGTCCGGCGCGCAAATTGTCTTCGGCATTGCAAGGCGGGTTCCTCCTCCAAGTCCTTCATAGAAGATTGTAAACACCAAGAGTAGTGTCCGGTTCTGCAAAATAAGTTTCCACATATTGCCATAGAGAGAATAATATTAACACAAATCAAATCTGCTGACGTATTCCGCAGTGCATCATCACACTACGGCCAAGTTCTTTACTCGAATTGTTTTTACTTTTCCACCTCATCATGTTTGCGAGGCGGTTTCCTTGGCACGTCTTGTCAAAGCAGAGATCGTGTGCCCTTTTTACGGGATTCTCATCAATACGGACGTGGGTAACCCAACCGCGCCATTTACCACGGCACTTGGGAGGCAAGCGAGTTTTATTAGGCAAGTGGGGACGCATAACCGCATCCGCCCATATAAGGGGATAAGGATCCACCTTTTTTACCTACGCCTTCTTCCTCCTTTGCCTACCCATCTCCTGCGCACTCGAGCTCCAGCGCCCAAGCCCGCACTTCCAACCTCGACCTTCTCCAGCGATGTCCGGAGCGGGAGGCAAGTGGAAGGTCTCCTCCGTCACGGAGGGCGACGTCAAAAACTTAGGAAGGCCAGATACTTGTCCAAAGACATCGCGCACCGGCTTCCCGAGAAGGGGCAGCTCCTCCCCACCCCAAGGCCCCACGAGAGGGTAGTATTCCTTCCCCACTTCCTCCACGGACTGGGTTTTCCACTTCACCCATTCGTCCGGGGGCTCATGTTCTACTACGGCCTGGATTTCCACGATCTGGCCCCGAACTTCATCCTCAACATCTCGGTGTTTATCGTCGTGTGCGAGGCTTTCCTCCGTGTCCGCCCCCATTTCGGCCTCTGGCTCAAGACCTTCAACGTCAAGCCCAAGGTGGTGTTCGGCAGCCAGGCGGAGTGCGAAGGCGCCATGGCGGGCAAGATTGCCAACGTCCTGTGGTTCGAGGGCTCCTTCGTAGAGACCCTAAAGGGGTGGCAAGCCGGGTGGTTTTACATCACCGAGCCACGCGATCCGAAATGGATCGCAGGCCCCGAGTTCCGATCCGGACCCCCCACGCGGCTCATGTCCTGGAAAGAGACGGGCCTATCATGGGGTAACGAGGAAGAGGTGACCGGACTGAAAACATGCATCCAGTCCCTGGTAAACAAGCCAATCAGGCTTGTAAATGTAGTCCAGGTCATGCTCGTTCGCCGAATCCTCCCGTGTCAACAATGGGACTTTACTCTGTGGGAGTTCGACCCGGCACAGCACCGAACCCTTAACAGGCTCTTCGACACGACGTATGAAGACGTCTGGAAGGCGCTAATCAAAGGTGCCGAGGCTCCCGCATCCGCTTCCGAGGACTGCGGATACAGCTCGCACCGTCACGCTAGTGAGGTATGCTATTTTCACCTTTTATAGGATGTTAAGTTTTTTCATAGTTTGACTCTATGCGGGATCTAAACTCCCTTACCTTTGACAGGCTTGGCGGGCGATATCCGGACCGATTAAATGTCCGGCTCCGCTGCCCGAAGACCCAGCCCCAGCTCTACTAGCGAAGCTGCTGGTTCCGGCGCCTTATGTGGTGCCGGAGAAGAAGGCCAAGAAGAAGAAGGCCATGGGGACTTGAAAGAGTGCCCGTAATGTGGTGGTGTCGGACTCGTCATCCGACGAGCCCGAGACGCTCTCCTCCCGTGAGAACGAGGAGGAGGAAGAAGAAGAAAACTCTCCCCCTCCAGCAGGGGGAGGAAAGAAGAAGAAGGCCGCCCAATGGGGGAAGCCGAAGGGTCCAGGAAGAGGAAGACCCCTCCGCCGAACTACTCCCCCGACGCCGAAGAGGACGAAGAGGAGTGGCCAGATAGGCCCAAGCGTTCGGCGAAATCGTAAGTATCAGAGTAACTCATGACGTTCCTTTGTCGCGCAGCTTTCCCTAATGTCGAACATAATTATGCAGCCCGCCCCAGGCCGAACTCAACGAGTCGTCGAGCGGCTCCCTGGATTCATCGGACGTGAACTCAGTTCCGCCCGCTGTCTCCCCCCGCACTGCGGATGACGCCGAAGTGGCGTCGCAACGAGCTCCGGGGCAGGAGGAGGTGGTCCTGGAGGAGCCGCAAGGCGACCTCCCGGACTCCAGGAGGAAAGGGGACAAGACCCCCCAGGGCTCCAAGTCCGACTTTGTGCCGGACACCGCGCCAGAATCTTCAACAATTCCGAACCGTGGTAGGCGAACTCCTTCCAAGAGGAGCAAGCCTTCTAAGCCGGCGGCCTCCGTCCAACCGGAGGTGCCGGACAACCTGATGGAGGTGCTTGACGGCGCCTCCATCGACGAGGAGCACCGTACTATTATGAGTATGGTGATCCAAAAGGTTCGGTCCGCCAAGAGCGGACTGAGTGAAGCTTGCGCTAGCCTTCTAACAGGCTTCGAGGTAAGTAAAAAATATGTAAAAACATAACCGCATAGACAGTAGCCCATGTTGCTCTGTTTGCCGTTCGGAAAGAAAAGCCGAATAGAGGATCTGTTAAATTTCGCAGGAGTCTAACAACAAAGAGTCAATATGCGTATGCAGGCTTCGCTGCTAGCCACCGCCGCACTAACTGCGGAGGTGGGTGCCTTGAAACAGGGACTCGAGCGGACCGAGCAAGAGCTCGGCCTTGCCAAGCGGCAGCTCGAGGAGAAAGAAGGTAAGAAATACCTTACAGATAAAGGTACCTATAAAAAGACGTGATTGCAAAAAATAACAGGATTGTACTGCTTATTGTAGGGGCCATGACTGAGGTGGCGACCCTCAAGCAGGCGTTGTCCGAGGTCGAAAAGAAAGTGGCCGCGGAGCGCACCGAGCGAGAGAAACTTGAGGCCCGTGTCGGCGAGGTGCAGCAAGAGCTTCAGGCTCTCATGAAAAAACATGAGAGTCTGGAGCTTGAGTCAAAGACGCAAGCGTCCAAGCTCGCGGCGGCCCTTGAGACTGCCAAGTCTGCCAAGGCCGAAGCCCAAAAGGCCCTCCAAGAGTTGGAGGAGATGAGGAAGATAGCAGTGGGTAAGGCATTCTTCATGCAAAGCAGAAATATAAATGTAAACTACTTGTTACTTACCCGAATCCAGAGCTCTCCAGGGGCATTCGCAGATCTTCCCCGCAGCGTATCCGACGCCGCCGCATTCTACCGAGCTGAAGAGGGCAGCTCGACGGAGAAGGTGTTCTGGACTCAGTATTCTGAGGCTGGACACCCTGTGCCTTTGAGCGACCAGCTGAAACAGCTGATCGAGCTCCACAAGGCGGCCGAACAGGCCATGAAGGGCTTCATAGTTCGGCTGTGGCCCGGAGAGGCCCTGCCTGGGAGCTATTTCGGGCTGGTGCGGCGGCTGGTGGAGGCCTGTCCGAGGCTCGAGGTCATCAAGCGCTCCGTCTGCATCGAAGGTGCCCGTCGGGCCCTTGCCCGTGCAAAGGTGCACTGGGGGAAGCTGGACGGTGAGAAGCTTGTGAAGGACGGGCCACCGCCGGGGAAGGAGCATCGCAAGCCCGAGAACTATTACAAGGATGTTCTTGCAGGTGCCCGCCTTGTGGCGGATGAATGTACCAAGGATGTAATTTTTGAATGAGCTCGCTTGTGTTTATCCTGTGCGCTAAAAACTTGTTCATATGCGCTAAGCAATGCTTATTGAATTTAAAATATTATTTTCTGTGCGGTCGTTTATCAAAAATTGAGAGATGGCCAGTCGTCGGCTTCTGCCCCCATGCCACTAGTGCTGGGGTGTTTGGTGATAAACCTGAGCGCTCTTTTTCCCATGGTTGGGTCCTTCGAGGGAGGCGCTCAGCACGACGAACCAGGCAATCGGACTATAATGCTTGAACACTCTCACTTAGCCATAGAACTTTATAATTTTAAATTTCGGCGAAGCCCCTAGTTCGGAAGACCGAGTTCGGGGCGCTATCCATGCCTTGGCCGGACAAATCCGGCTCCTCGCTCGAAGCGGCATAAGTCTTTAGGGACTCGAAAAACCTCTCGAACAGCAACCGGTCTCTCGCCTCATCATGACAGTCAGTTTTAGCTTTCTCCACTGAGGTGCTTAACCCAGCTCAACCGAGGCACCATCGCAGTGGTTCTCCTAGTGCTACCTTAGCCGATATAGCGGAACGTAAGGCACCAAAACATAGGAGCCGGGCAAACCCAACTATTGACCCAAATCATGATTCGGAGCCGATGCATATAGTGCTATAAGTTCGGGGTGCCGCACTTGTGAAAGTGTACGGACTTCTCATGCCATATTGAAGGGTACTGAAGCCCCTGGCGTATTTGCCGTACCACCGTGTACGGGTGCAACATGTCATTAATGAACATATATATGAAAAGAGGATATGCAAAAAATAGACAAAAAGCTATGCATTGTTTATAGAGAGGCTATTTATCAAAGCCGGACGATACAAGTAGTGCGGTAAGCAAAAGATATTGGACTATTCGGTATGTCCTGACCAGGGGCAGGCCGCGGAATTGTATTTAAAACAGGTATACCGCTCGTAACAGAGACCACCTGGGAGTTCCATAATGCGGCATGGCTTGTCTGCCTCCCTGGATCTTGCATCGTTTGTGTGGCACTCGAATTGCCGAACAGGTCATCTGAAGTATGGAGTCCTGAAAGTAAGAAAAAATTAAAAAAAAGAATCCGGCAGCCCCTTGTACGTTTTAAGCCGTATTTTGGGCTTGCCGTTATTGTGCCCCTTCCCCTGTGCCCATGGAATTTCAAGGGCTGAGAAAGACGGAGATGTCTGGTTTCGCTATGTCGCGAAAGCTGGGGTTGGGGCCGCATTGCTACGCTTGCTCAGAGTGTGCCAGGCGGTCCTGCTGTGGGTTACTCCGGGCGCTCTTGGCAGTGTCTGGCTTTTTAATGGCCGGACTGGAGAATTGCCTGAGAAGGCTACTTTGTACCTCCGCTGCGAGAGCCGCCGTATGCTCCTCCGTACGGAGGGAGCGTTCGGTGTTTCCGTTGACCGTAATTACTCCTCGAGGGCCTGGCATCTTGAGCTTGAGATATGCGTAGTGCGGCACCGCATTGAACTTTGCGAATGCGGTTCGTCCGAGCAGGGCGTGATAGCCACTGCGAAACGGGACTATATCGAAGATTAACTCTTCGCTTCGGAAATTGTCCTGGGGATCCGAAGACCACGTCAAGTGTTACTGAGCCTGTACAGTTGGCTTCTACACCTGGTATAACGCCTTTAAAGGTCGTTCTTGTGGGCTTAATCCTTGAGGGATCTATGCCCATTTTCCGCACTGTATCCTGATAAAGCAGGTTCAGGCTACTGCCGCCGTCCATGAGGACTCTTGTGAGATGAAATCCGTCGATGATTGGGTCGAGAACCAATGCGGCGAAGCCGCCATGACGGATGCTAGTGGGATGGTCCCTTCGATCAAAAGTGATCGGGCAGGAGGACCATGGGTTGAACTTTGGGGCGACTGGCTCCATCGCGTATACGTCCCGTAGCGCTCCCTCTTGGGAATGTGGGTTGCGTATATCATGTTCACCGTCCGCACTTGTGGGGGAAAGCCCTTCTGTCCATTGTTGTTCGGCGGCTTGGGCTCCTCGTCGTCGCTGTGCAGCCCCTTGTCTCTGTTTTCGGCCCTTAACTTGCCTGCCTGCTTGAACACCCAACAATCCCTGTTAGTGTGATTGGCTGGCCTTTCGGGGGTGCCATGTATCTGGCACAAGCGATCGAGTATTCGGTCCAAACTGGACGGGCCCTGAGTATTCTTTTTGAATGGCTTTTTCCGCTGACCGGATTTATAGCCTTTGAATCCGGCATTGACTGCCGTGTCTTCATTGCTGTCGCTGTTAACGCGGCGTTTTTGCTTATTCCGACGTGTCCTGCCACTTTTGTCCTTGGTATCCGAATTACCAGGGTTCTTTGATAAGTTGTTACTGCGAGCTAGCCAGCTGTCTTCTCCCGCGCAAAAGCGGGTCATGAGTGTCGTGAGGGCTGCCATGGATTTCGGCTTTTCCTGTCCCAGGTGCCGGGCAAGCCACTCGTCGCGGATGTTATGCTTGAAGGCTGCTAGGGCCTCTGCGTCCGGACAGTCGACTATCTGGTTTTTCTTTGTTAGGAACCGTGTCCAGAATTGTCTGGCTAATTCCTTTGGCTGCTGAATATGTGGCTTAAGTCGTCGGCATCCGGTGGTCGCACGTAAGTGCCCTGGAAGTTGTCGAGGAATGCGGCTTCCAGGTCCTCCCAAGAACCGATTGAGTCTGCTGGCAAGCTGTTAAGCCAATGCCGGGCCGGTCCTTTAAGTTTGAGCGGGAGGTATTTGATGGCGTGTAGATCATCGCCGCGTGCCATGTGGATGTGAAGGAGATAATCCTCGATCCATACCGCGGATCTGTTGTGCCATCGTATGATTCGATGTTTACGGGTTTGAAACCCTCTGGGATTTTATGATCCATTACTTCATTCGTGAAGCATAGTGGGTGTGCGGCGCCTCTGTACTGGGCTATATCACGACGTAGCTCGGAAGAGCTATGTCTGTTGTGTTCGGCCCGGCCGGATTTGTTGTATCCGGAGTGAAGATCATTGTCACATGCCGTAGGGCGCCTGCGCGATCCGTAGATCGATCTTGTTTGTCTTGCCTTATCCTCCAGTATGTCTCGCAGGTCGGGCGCATTTTCCCGTGCCTTAGTTGAGCGTCGTCAAGGCATGGCTTGGGTGGAGGGCCGAGAGGGCTCTCTGTAGAGGCCGCGAGGTGGCCGGTCTGCCATGTCATGCGCTGGTGATGTAGGTGCTTCCTCCTCTAATCGGGGTAGCGGCCTGCATTTCGGGTAATTCTTGGAGGGGCATTCGAGTTCATACCTTTGGCTGCAAGGACTTCGGTCCATCTGTCAGCTAGAAAATCTTGGGAAACTCTAAGCTGTTGCTGCTTTTTCTTGAGGCTGCTTGCCGTGGCTAAAAGCCTGCGTTTAAAACGCTCTTGTTCGGCGGGGTCTGATGGTATGACGAATTCGTCGTCATCGAGGCTTGCCTCGTCTTCGGAGGGAGGCGTATAGTTATCATCCTCGACCTCTCGGTCTGCCGCTCTCTCATGAGGGCTGGCTTCCTGTGCCGAATCTTGCTGAGGTGGGTGTTCTTTGGCGCTATCCGGTGTAGTATTATCTCATGTCGGAATCACCGTTTTTGCTTTGGCGGGATTTAGAGAGGCACCGCTGACGCCGGCGCTTTGGCTATTTCTTGGGGGCATCATCCCCCACTGTTCCATCGCCATCTCCATCTTTTGGAGTATCCACCATATATATGTCATATGACGAGGTGGCCTTCCAGCGCCCTACAGGTGCTGGTTTTGTTCGTCTCCTACATCGTCGTCCATGCCGTCGATGTCTTCGGAGCTGAAGTCAAGCATGTCGGTTAGATCGTCGACAGTGGCTACAAAGTGGGTGGTGGGTGGGCTTTGAATTTCCTTATCGTCCGTATCCCACCCTCGCTGACTGTAGTCCGGCCAGGGCTCTCCTGATAAAGAGAGAGACTTAAGAGAATTCAGGATGTTGCCAAAAGGCGAATGCTGAAAGATGTCTGCGGCGGTGAACTCCATTATCGGCGCCCAATCGGATTCGATCGGCAGGGGCGCGGGGGGCTCGGAGTTCGGAGAATCCGGCTCCTCGGAGTCACGGGCCATGCGGAGTGCGGGGCTGGAGTTCGGCTCGATCGCCTCTGAGATCGCAGCCCCTGAGGCAGCGTCCAACCGCTGATCCTCGATCGGCTGCAGTAGGCTCCGAATCAATGGTCGGAACCGATGCGTGTGCGGCCTCCAAGGCGCTGTTCGGCGGCAGAGCTATATCATGCCCATCGAGACAGTGCGGCGCGCTTGGCTGTGGCTCGAATCCGTCGAAGATCAAGTCCCCGTGGATGTCAGCCGTGTAGTTTAGGCTTCCAAACCTGACCTGATGGCCAGGGGCGTAGCTTTCGATCTGCTCCAGGTGGCAGCGAATTGGCCCGCAGAGCGAAGCCGCCGAAGACGAAGATCTGTCCGGGGAGCAAAGTCTCACCCTGGACTGCATCGTTGTTGATGATCAAAGGAGCCATCGGGAACTCTCAATGAAAGCACCAATGTCGGTGTCAAAACCGGCGGATCTCGGGTAGGGGGTCCCGAACTGTGCGTCTAGGCCGGATGGTAACAGGAGACAAGGGACACGATGTTTTACCCAGGTTCGGGCCCTCTCGATGGAGGTAATACCCTACTCCTGCTTGATTAATATTGATGATATGGGTAGTACAAGAGTAGATCTACCACGAGATCAAGGAGGCTAAACCCTAGAAGCTAGCCTATGGTATGATTGTTGTTGTTGATTGCCTACGGACTACAACCCTCCGGTTTATATAGACACCGGATAGGGTTAGGGTCAGAGTCGGTTACAATGGTAGGATCTTGAATATCCGCATCGCCAAGCTTGCCTTCCACGCCAAGGAAAGTCCTATCCGGACACGGGACGAAGTCTTCAATCTTGTATCTTCATAGTCCAGGAGTCTGGCTGAAGGTATAGTCCGGCTACCTGAACACCCCCTAATCCAGGATCCCTCAGTCGGTGTTGCCGGATAGGGAGTGTTAACAGCCACTCGTCAGTCCAGGCTCCTCCGTCAACCTCATGCACGAATGCGGGAAACCAGCCTCGCCACACTGTTGTTCCCCATATCATAGCGTCATCCCAAGAAGGTCCGGCTGGGCGCCGCCCTAAAATCATCTCTGCCTGTCTGAAACAATGTGATTAAGTAAAATTATAGTTTAATCATCATACAGAGGCAATCTTCAATCAATCAAGCAATGTGGTGAGCACCTCTCCAAGACCAAGTTACAACTCCACTTCGGACTGCCCAACTGGCTAAGCATGATCGCCGTGTCCATCCCTTGACTCATTGTCCCCATAGCCAGTTTCTATGGGCATTCCTTGGGGAATCCAACCTTGCTAGCTCCATGAAATTCTTGAGTTTCTCATGGCATTTGATAGTCATTAGGCCTAAAAAACTTATGCAAAAAAATCAAGCATGAGATCTAGGATTCAGAATAGAGATCCTTAACGATAACTTTCCTTTTTCACAACAAAAGTAATCTTAATCTTAACTATGTTTGATGCCCACAAATAAAAAATACCATGTTTCATGCATGTATCTCCCAGTGAAACTTGATAACATAAATGAAACAACACATTGAGAGGAATCTGGAGATGGCACCAATTGATCTGCTGAGTGTCATATGTCGTTTCAAGGTAAAGAAGCGCGACTCATGTGAACTTGAGGTCATAGATAGTTGATACAAATGCTCAATGATTACCTCTTTGAACCCAAAACAAAATATGTATTGCCCAATCCATGTGGCTGTACCACTCGGCAACACATAGCATGTGGAATGTAGAAGGAAATTGCTGGGAAGCCTAGCCATAGGCTGGTAGGGAATGGCGGACTGAACATTTAACTTGAGCATTTAGGTGTGCATGCTACTGAGCTATGCAGTTTACCTAGTAAATTAACCAACCAGACAGAATTGATCATTGAGCAGAGTAGAGGTAGCAGCGATAGTCCGAGTTTTTAAATTCTCTAGCCACTGCATTGCACGCACGGTTCATGGTGGAGTGTATGGAAGTTAGGCTAGCTTCGAAGCTAAATGATAAGTAATTCCTTCTTAGTGCACCTTCAAACATAGTTCTTATATGCAAATATGATGCAACATGATTTTGCTAATGACAGTTACAAATATGATGCAACATAATTTTGCTAATGTCGGTTACAAATATGATGCAACATAATTTACTTAAGCTTAAGTATATGAGCAAAGTATAGAGAAATGTAACAGAGCAACCATTTCAAAGTTGCATCTCATTTAAGAAAGTGATGAGATGAAGGTAGGGCATGCTTATCGAATCTAAATGCACACAATATTCAGCCCTTACAACCGGAGTATAGAAGGCTAGACCTTACTTATTCAATGATATGGTACGTGCAACAGAGAAACTTGATGCAGCAACCCACCCTCCATTTTACAAAACTTTTGATGCAGCATTAGAAATTGTGCCATATGTAATGGCAATGTATTTGTTCCGTTTTGGAAGTTATATTACGAATTTAGGTACATCTTATAGTTTGTCAATAACCAATATGCCGTGATAATACAAAAATGATCTTGCATATGAAAACACTAACAGTGTACCGGGTATAGATCAATACTTACCATGAATTTCTCCAATCCATACCCCTTCTAGATAATAGCACAAAAGATGGGAGATGTTACAATAGAAGTACATGATGATGGTTGATCTGTTATCTCAAAAAGATACAGGACAGAGGGCTAGATGATCGTGACTGAAGAAGTGGAAACAACAGAAGATATTGTTTGTGAAAAAATCAATAATTACATATCCAATTAATTCTTGCCAGTAAAAGATCGAAGCTGGAACTACATATCTTACAACTGTACAGCCTAGAAGACTTATTAAATATGAGCCTTGTATCATTGATAGACGTTGATACTACATGATACCAGCTCATAGACAGTGATAATCAGAGAGCACGCATCGAAGGAGCACGACAAGGGAGCAGAAAGTTGGAGATTGAGGAGGCTGCAGATGGCACCGGAGAAGATCAGGGGTGGCTGGCCGGATAAAAAGATCCGCCACTGGCGAACCAAAGCTAGGACAGGACATTAATAGAAACAAATTAAGCAGCAACATTTAACATCATTCCAAAATTCTAGGAAAGAACCTACGCAAGGTTAATGATAGCTTTTTTATATTTGAATCTTACAAGATCAACGAATCTTCCCAGATGCTCCACATCAAAAATTTAACGGAACACCTATGCTTTAGAAAACCCAAAATTAGTTAACCTGCACATTGTGCACTCATACATAAGAGAAGACCCAAGCAGAGCCATCAAGCCATGCAATTCAAGTTACTAACATACTAATTAGTGACTGTATCTGGACGGACAGTCTTATGTAAAAATTGTTAAATAATACGCAGTAGTTCGCAAGGAGTATATACATACTATTTTTTCAAATGGGGTATATAGAACTGATACTACTTTTGTTGCCTGCTCTCTGATTTTAGAGTAGCATGGTTTAATTCATTTATGACCTCTGCATTTTATTCAGAAACAAGCATGCACTTAGAAAGCAAGGGTACAACAGATCATTATGAGACCAAGATATGCTATACTTGACATTGCCTACGTAGTGTTTTCCAATTAATTCTTGCACAGGGCTATTGTTTCATCTAACTATCCTCTTTTTCTCCCTCTTAATAAGTAGTATAGTTTTTTTTGATCTGGAATAAGTAGTATAGTTGGTGACAAATGCGAATGGATAACCCTGTAGTATGTACCTCAGGTCAAACGAAGTTCCGCGGACGGTGGAGTATGTGCAGACGGATTTTGGCAAATTCAACGGTGTACAGCCACGGTGCTGTTGGAAACTTGAGGCACGGCAATGAGCCAAATAACTACAGATTATCCTAGAAAGTTAGAACACATAAAACTGTTTGACCTTGCAATAGAATCGAAAGGATTCAGTGGTGTGCGCCTCTCTTTCTGTTCTCTCTCTCTCTTCCTCAACCATCTCTCTTTTTTCTCCACAATATCAGATCAGTAGGAATTGGACCCTGTCTCAGCCTATTTGTTTTCTCTCTCTCGCTCTCTTTCTAGCAGCAGCGGCCAACAGTAGCTCCATCAAGTCCTCTATCTAAATGTGTAGCAATCAACGCATCTCTCTGCTCTCTCTATCTCTCATCTCTCTGCACCCTCTCATCCTCACATATTTCTCCAGCAGAAGCGCCTAGCATGCCCTCTCTCCCTCCCCTAGATTCTCTGTTTGCTCAGATGTTAAAAAACCGAGGGAGGAACGAACCTGTGCTGCGGTGGCGGATGTCAGGAACTTATGACACGATGATGTCGGGAGCAACTTGCGATGCAATTGACGATGCCGGCAGCAACTTGCGATGCAATTGATTTGCTTTGGGTAGAGTTGTTCCTCTATGCATAGCAGCAATGTTCGGCCCGTGCTCCTGAAGATTTCCTCCTCCGCCTCAGCATCCCGCTCCTCGACGACGATGAGGGCACGGAGGTGGTCCATCTCGGCGGCGAAGCGGTGGAGCTCCATCTGGACCTCGGCCTTCTCCTTCTACAGGCGCCGCATCATGGCCATGGCCTTGCTGGCGGCGCTGGCCGCGGCGAGATGCTCCTCCTCCATCTCGCCCCATGGTGCCCGTGGTCTCCTCCTCCGCCTCCACCCTCGCCGCCCCTCTTCCTCCCCTTCTCCACCCCCACCCCTCTTCATCCCCGTCCCGGCCCCGCCCCGCCCCTCTCCCTCCCCGTCCCTGCCCCCGCCCCTCTTCTTCCCGCCCGGCATCCGCCTCACGGAGCGGCCCCGCCCCTCTTCTCCCTGCTTCCGCTTCACGGAGCGCCGCCGGATGGGGGGGCGGCCGGCAGGAGTTGGCGACGCGCTGGAGCTGGAGGTCGATATGAGACCGGGAGGCAGTTTTTTCTTTTATCTCGCCCACACCGGTTGACTTATTAGATGAACTATGGGTTGAATACTCTAAACCATAAGGACTTTTTTATAAAAACGCTAACGACGTACGACCAGAAACAATCGATGCTTTATTAGTAGGTAGAGATAGATGAATCTGAGATTGTGTGATTCATATCATATAATCATACCCACGGATGCTTGAGGTGACATTGGAGTATCTAGGTGACATTAGGGTTTTGGTTGATTTGTGTCTTAAGGTGTTATTCTAGTACGAACTCTAGGGCTGTTTGTGACACTTATAGGAATAGCCCAATTGAATAGATCGATCAGAAAGGATAACTTTGAGGTGGTTTCGTACCCTCCCATAATATCTTCGTTCGTTCTCCGCTATTAGTGACTTTGGAGTGACTCTTTGTTGCATGTTGAGGGATAGTTATGTGATTCAATTATGTTATTATTGTTGAGAGGACTTGCACTAGTGAAAGTATGAACCCTAGGCCTTGTTTCCTATCATTGCAATACCGTTTATGCTCACTTTTATCCTTAGTTACCTTGCTGTTTTAATATTTTCAGATTATAAAAACCTATATCTACTATCCATATTGCACTTGTACCACCATCTCTTCGCCGAACTAGTGCACCTATACAATTTACCATTGTATTGGGTGTCACACCGATTTTCATGCCACAACACTTAAGCTAATAAATCATGATAAAATGTGGTTTGGCAAAAACTTTTGAGTGTTTTGGACCTTGCCTTGTTTGGATTTTGTCTGTTGTTTGCAAGTGCTCTAAAATCAAATAGATCCTCCAACTCCTATACTTCATCTTCTTGCTCCAAACTCTTGAACCAATGATCATGCCATGTGTATAGAGCAATATAGTATTTTCTTACAAAAATAATTTGTCCAAAAAGTATTTTCAAAAATTAGTTTTCCAAAAACCCCTGAATTAAGATTTGTACTGCAAGTACTTAATTCAGGGCAGTAAAAATCTTTCCAAAAATATATTTGACTCCTATTAGATATAGGATACCCAAAAACCACAAAAATATAATTTTAAAAGTTATTTTCCTATTTTATTTAAAAGCTTTTTCTTAAGGACAGAAATGGTCTTTAATAGGGAAAAATTATTTTATTGTTTCAAAAATATTTCAGAAAAATCAGGGAAACTCAGGGGGCATATATTTCCCATATATAAGAGTTTCAACACATGGTCATGTTCAAAATATTGGTCAAATCCCTCAAAAACCCTTTATAGATATTTCAAGCTTTTGAAATATTTACAAAGGAAATGTTCCCCAAAAATTCCAAGAAAATTATAACATGTCACATATGACATTTTTGATGATCTTGCCAAGTACCATGTCATGGAGAACAGTATAACCCCATGAAACCCTTTCAAAACCACTTCTGTCCTTTTTCAAGTTTGAACAACTTTGCACTGTCAAACATGTCCAAATGCTCTCAAACTTGGTGCACATGCTCAAATGGTGTAATAATGCACCTAGAACAAATGGCACAAGTTGGAGAGAATGTTATCTTGATCAAAGTACCCCAAAACCCTCTCTGACCAGAATCAAATTTGAACAACTCTACATTGCCAAGTGTGTCCTTTTGATCTGAATTTTTGTGGACATGTTCAAATCCTCAAATGATGACACTACACCAAGTGGTGCATCAAGGAGAATAGATTTGCATGACTAAATCTTGGTAAAGCCATTTCTTGATTTCTAGGGTTTACCAAAGTTACATTGGCTACTTTGCCCAAATGAGCTCAAACTTGGTGGAACATCCTACTTCTATGTGCCATTCCATCCTGTTAATTCTCATGGCAAGTGGAATTAATTTTCTTGCCCAAACCAACAACAAACACCTTCTGCCATTTTCCCAAAATCATCATTTTGACCTCTTCCACTAATCTCCTTGAGCTCAACTTTTTACCACAGCTCCTCCTAGTCCCCTTTCACCTCCAGTAACAATGGCAAATCCATAGCTCACTTATTGGATGGGTAAAACCCCATTTCCTCCCTCTGGACAGCCCCTGTACCCCTCTTCCTCACCTCCCTCCTCACTCAAGTGGCCATCCATGGCATCCAATGCTTCCTCCCCTTTCTTTACTACTCCCTAGCACTACTGGACACAAGTGGCCGCGCCCACTTCCCCTTTTTTTATGCCATGGCATGCCATTTGGGCGCTCTGGAGCGCGCTACAGTGCGCTCCCGCACTGTAGCTGCCCCCTTCCAACCGCCTCCGGCCACCTCAGGACTCCCCAGCGCGACCGACGATGCGCCTCGACATCTGCAACACGCCACGGCGCTGTCCCCTTCCTCTCTCCTCCTCCCCGCGCCTCCGCGCTAGCAAACAGAGGCCGCCCGAGCGCGCCAATGGTGCTGCTCACACGCGCGCGTCTCTGACCCTCCCTGCTCTCTCCCTTAGCTCCCCTCGGCGTAGTCCACGCCCAGGAACACCCCAGACATGGCGCCAGCTCCTCCCGAGCCCTGTGGCAACGAGCAGGACCTCGCCGGCGCACGGGTCTACGGTGAGCCGTGGCTCGCCTACTTAAAGGCCTCCCCGAGCCTCTCCCTCACCACCACTCGCTCCTAACCCCTCCAAATCGGCCCCCTGTGCCCTCCACTCTCCTCCAGGACCACCCGAGCTCGAGATCGAGCTCGAGCTCCGCCGCTTCGGCTCGCCGGAGTTCGCGAGGTATAGGCCTCCCGCGTTCTTCTTCTGCCTCGATCTGGAACCCCTGCAGCCCTCTGATCCTTTCCCCCTTCTTTCCCCTCTCTGTAGCTGCCGGAAACGGCTGGAGTCACCGCCTCCCAAAGCTCCTCCGCCGCAACTCCTCGTCGCCGGCGAACCAGGCACCCCCGCCGGCCAAGTCCACCACCCACCGACGTGCGGCAGTCTCCTAAAGCCATCCCCGCACTCGCCGGAGCTCGCCGTGGCCTGCATCGTCGCCGGTGAGCACCGCGACCCCCCTGTCCACGGGTTAGTGATGACAGGTGGGCCCCGCCTGTCATCCTCACCTCTCTCTCGCCCCCTCTCTCTCCCACTGGCAGCTAGGCCCCGCCCGTCAAGTTCAAACCTGGCGCGCACGCGCACGCCGGCTCGGCTGGGCCGCGTCGCTGGCTGGGCCGCTGCCCTGCGGCTGTTCTGGCCCAGCAGGCACAGAGCCCTTTTCCCTTTTCTTTTCTGAACAACTTGTAAAATCCATAAAAAAATTCAAATTAACTCCAAATTTGATGATTCAAATTTCTAGTAGTTTCTAAATTCATTCCCTACCACATGGTGCTACTTGCACATTTTTACAAAAATATTTCTTTCACAAATATTTAGCAAATCCTATTTTTTTCCATTTCTTTGATAAACTTTAGAAAATCACAGAGAGCCCATTTTTTATCCAAATTCCATGATTCAAATTCCTAGATGTTTCTAAGTTCATAACTTAGTTTATGAATTTTTATTAATACTTTCCGCACCACATAAAATAATGAGCCATTTCTTCATATTTGTCAACTTTGCAAATTCATAGGAAATTCATTTGAACTCCAAATTCAGTGAAACCAACTCCTAGATGCTTCTAAAATCATGTTTTGTTAAATGGGTGCCTTTGCTCATTTTCCAAAAATATGTTTTTGTACACTTCTTGCAAATCCATAAACCCCTTGATTCAATCATATCAAAATGTTTAGAAATATCCACTTACCCAATTCCAATGAAACCACTATGGTTAATTTTCCTATAACCAGAGATGTCCTAGAAAAGTCAAATCAATATTTTTGGAGCACTTTTATTTCTGCCTTGTTGTATTGCTTATTATGGTTGCTTTCAACGATAGTTGACGAAGTAGACGAAATGCTCGGAGTTGGACCAGAGATATTTGAAGACCTCGAAGACTTTGTTAAAACAGGCAAGCAGCCCTTTGACCATGATGAACCATTTTACATCATGATGGCATTTTCGTTGCTTCACTGAGTGCATGATATATTTTGAATGGCAACCTTGCTAGGCTTGCCTCCGTTGCATACTCATTGATACTTGCATTGTTCATGACTCTACCCTTTCTTAGAGTTGTGTTGGTGGGTTGTAGAAATATGCTATAGTAGATGGCTATGCAAAGTGGGTCAGGGTTATGCATGGAAAGAAACAAGTGTGGGTTGACATACTTGCAAACAGCCCAGTGGGTGCCACTAATGCCCCTGGGAGATGATGATGAACCAGGTCACTACTTGGTGGAGAGGTAGTGTACCGAGGCTCGATAAAAGTGTTGTTTACAGAGGCGGATTAGATTTAAGATTTGTCGACTGTCCCAACCTTACATGCATAACCACTCCACCCTTATATGGGAAAGGGCATTATTGATTACCTAGGCCGATACTAGCTTGGAGCCCGCATTACTAGTGACGGGAGAGTTTTTGGTGGGCTCTCTCGGGATGGGGTCGTGCCAGGTAGGGCGGCCATGACTGTTTTCACAGGGCACCGGATACACCGTTGTGTCCCCTCTCGGATGTTACGATCTCGAGTGAGTCTCGTATGATGTACATCGGGAGGATACGGAACAACGAGTGGACTCCTTGTTAGTGTCATCTAGGGAAAGATAGTGATTGGGTGCTTACCTCGGGTACTTGAGGTACCGCGGGTCGTGGATGACACGGAAGTTCCCCGGATCTTGTGGGTAAAGTGTGCAACCTCTGCAGAGTGTAAAACTATTCGAATAGCCGTGTCCACGGTCAAGGACAGTTGGGTGGTGCTGCTTAGACTACGTCCATATGTTTCTGACAAACAACACGGTTTGGTAAATCTGTTGGCGTGATTCGTGAGGAAGTCACGATGAGCTTGAGTATGAGTTGTTCACAACTCTATCCCGATGTTGATGTCTGTAACCTCCTGAATTGTTGCATACGCATTCATATCCTTGATAAATGTTGATCATACTTGCATGAGAAAAACTAGCTTTCCGCAAAAATGCCAAATTAGCAGTAGTGCCTTGCATAATTATTCTGTTATCACCCTTGGGTTGCTTGCGAGTACATTCAAAGTACTCATTGGCTTGCCACTGGTTATTTTATTGGCCAGGCATGAAAGAACATAATATGAAGAAGAGTACCTCGGTGACGAACATGCGAGCTAGGACGCTTCCCAGTCAGAATGCCTGTAGGGTTAAGGCAGATGGCACGGGTCCAAGTTATCGATGAAGATTTCTGCTGCGATGCTATACTCAAGACTTGACCATAATGGTCCTACTTGTGTAATACGGTATGTATGGATGTAAGACTCTTGTTATTCAGCTTTTGTGTGTTCAGTGAGCATTGATCTCTGGCATCACTGTACACGTGCATTCGGTGATCACGACTTATGAGTCGGGGTCCCCACAGAGCTGGTATCAGAGCCATCCTGACTGTAGGAAGCCTTAGTTAGCATGGACGTTAGTTAGCTTGAGACCCTTCTAAACTTCTCTTCTTTTCTAAGCTTACCAAGCGAGATATTTCCATAGACCTCCTATCAACTTTTGTAGATGGCTGTCGCCCCCTTGAGACTCCTTATGACAAGATTTCCATCACTCCTAAAAGACTGCCTCCAACAATGCCACTATCCCTTGCTGCCCATATACACCCTGCATGAACTGGAAAATGATGTGCTCGAGAAGGAGTTCTATGCCAAGGTTTTTGTGCCTGCCAAGACCTCACCCCAGGGGTGGTTCTTCATTGGACCACCCATGCCAACACAAGACCTGGCCATTCAGCAAGTGGCATATGAAGCGCTTCTCCGTCTTCGAGGCCTCCTTCCAGAAATGAAAGAAGAACCGCCACCCGCTACCTACCTGGAAAGAACGGATTTGGCCCCAGCTCAAGTGATGATTTCCCCAGAAGATGAGGATCCAACCCTCAAGTACTAGATCCGCTTCATCAACGGCGGAGACTACCTTCTACGCCACCTTACCGAAGCATTCCTTAAGGCTCGCCAAGACCTCCCTTCACTTCTGCACCTCCACTGCCTCGAGAAGAAGAAGGTGGTCGAGCAAGATCAGCAAATCACTGCCTTAGAAGCCCACATTTTTAATCAAGAGCAGCAAATCAAGGGACTTTGGAAAGCTCGCAACCCAACCCCACGCAAAAGGCATAGGAATGGATTTCCATATCCACCTCATAGAGGATCATCGTCAGGCCCCCGACGACAATACCCAAGACTGAATAGAAACCCTTGTGCTTCCGTCACATGTCACGGGTGTGGTGAACTTGGGCACATTAAAAGGATATGTCCCAACAAGCAGCCGACTGTCGCATACCCTTTGGCACCACAAGGGGAACCCAGAAACTGAAGACTGAGCACCCTTCTCTCCGAGCAAGCACGACTACCGAGTCCGAGGACCCCTAGGGTAGGATGAGTCGTGTACCCCCTTATGCGTAGTCGAGTCTGTGAGATGGTTCGAATGGAACCACGTTTTGTGTTGCTTGTTTTTACTTGTTTGTGATTTGATATAAGTCGCACATTTGCCCTAGGCAGCTTGTACGCGACTATATCACCTATCTTATCTTAATGAATGTGTGTGGCCTCAACGGCACTTGTTTGCTTGAACTTGCACTATAGAACCCCCTTTAAGCATCCCCTCCTCTATGCTACTTTTCCCTATCATCTCTCTCATCAACTGAAGGCTAGCAAGAAAAGATGCACCAAGGATTCTTCCTCGGCAACCAACTGGCAATGAAGACTTTTGCTACCGTCTCCTCGACCAAGTGAAACCCCGTAGAGTTATATTTAACCCTCCAGACTAGAAACCCATTCTTAGACCCTTCGAGACTTCACGAGATACCCCAGCTCGAGTCCTTAACCATGTGCTTAACCCATAGAATTGCAAGAGAACCAGTTAAGCCTCTGTAAACCTTGAACAGCACTGGGTTCATTATGGAACTAGTGGACATAGTGAACGAGCACATTATCACCCTAATATAGCACAAGAACTGACGATGCCATAAGGAAGACCAATTTGAGGATATAGGAATAGAGGACAAATGACTTCATGAGTTTGTATGAGTGACCCTGAGGAATTATTTGAGACTTTGGTAAATCATGAGTGATGATTGGATTTGGCCTATACGAGATGATGCTTTCGATGGTATAAGGTTATTTGTATGAAGGACTAGATAGACTATTGGCATCTCAGAAACCGTGCTTAAGGATAAGATAATAAAATGTTCACTCGCACACTAGAATCCTTGAAACCCTTAAGCCCTACTAAGCCACAACATGGTCGGGTCATTACCATAGGTCTTAACTCTAAATCGAGAACACCTCGGACCATACTCAACCGTGACCACCACCAATACCCCCAGCCTACTTTATGTACCCCATGAACAAAGTTTTCATGGAGTGCTTAGACAAGATAGTTGTCATCCTTATTTTGGTAACATACTTGTCTACCCGAAGACGGAAGAAGAATCACTGAGCTGGTGAAGAAACATTTGAAGACCGCCATGCCAAGGAGGAAGAACTATACCAACCACCATCGCCAAGAAATAAACATCCACGTTGAAGACCAGGTGTATCTGCAAGCCACTTCTCTCAAAGGAACCAAGCATTTCCATGACAAGGAAACCCACACCAAGATTCATCGGCCCTCTTCGAGATCACTGCGAGACGAAAAGTAGATGGCTACCAGCTAGAGTTACCACTTGAGTTACCCACTGTGCATAATATTTCCACATGACACAACTCCGGAAACGTGTCCAACTTCCTAACTAGCCCGGTCTCTACAAGGACATCGACCACGAGCCATCGACCTCCAGCCCAATATGACCTACGTGAGAGATCCCAATTGCAATCTGGATCAAGCAGGACGACAAACATGAAGCCATGCCATCGAGTACTTCAAGGTTCAATGGAGCACCAAACGGAAGCAGAAGCAGTATGAGGACGTGAAGAATACCCCAAATCCAAGTTCCGTATTCCTTTCTGCGCCTAGTCTGGGAATCTCGGGGACGAGATTCTTGTAAGGGCGGTAGGTCTATCACACCCTGATTTTCATGCCACAACACTTAAGCTAATAAATCATGATAAAATGTGGTTTGGCAAAAACTTTTGAGTGTTTTGGACCTTGCCTTGTTTGGATTTTGTCTGTTGTTTGCAAGTGCTCTAAAAATCAAATAGATCCTCCAACTCCTATACTTCATCTTCTTGCTCCAAACTCTTGAACCAATGATCATGCCATGTGTATAGAGCAATATAGTATTTTCTTACAAAAATAATTTGTCCAAAAAGTATTTTCAAAAATTAGTTTTCCAAAAACCCCTGAATTAAGATTTGTACTGCAAGTACTTAATTCAGGCAGTAAAAATCTTTCCAAAAATATATTTGACTCCTATTAGATATAGGATACCCAAAAACCACAAAAATATAATTTTAAAAGTTATTTTCCTATTTTATTTAAAAGCTTTTTCTTAAGGACAGAAATGGTCTTTAATAGGGAAAAATTATTTTATTGTTTCAAAAATATTTCAGAAAAATCAGGGAAACTCAGGGGGCATATATTTCCCATATATAAGAGTTTCAACACATGGTCATGTTCAAAATATTGGTCAAATCCCTCAAAAACCCTTTATAGATATTTCAAGCTTTTGAAATATTTACAAAGGAAATGTTCCCCAAAAATTCCAAGAAAATTATAACATGTCACATATGACATTTTTGATGATCTTGCCAAGTACCATGTCATGGAGAACAGTATAACCCCATGAAACCCTTTCAAAACCACTTCTGTCCTTTTTCAAGTTTGAACAACTTTGCACTGTCAAACATGTCCAAATGCTCTCAAACTTGGTGCACATGCTCAAATGGTGTAATAATGCACCTAGAACAAATGGCACAAGTTGGAGAGAATGTTATCTTGATCAAAGTACCCCAAAACCCTCTCTGACCAGAATCAAATTTGACAACTCTACATTGCCAAGTGTGTCCTTTTGATCTGAATTTTTGTGGACATGTTCAAATCCTCAAATGATGACACTACACCAAGTGGTGCATCAAGGAGAATAGATTTGCATGACTAAATCTTGTAAATCCATTTCTACTCATTTCTAGGGTTTACCAAAGTTACATTGGCTACTTTGCCCAAATGAGCTCAACTTGGTGGAACATCCCTACTTCTATGTGCCATTCCATCCTGTTAATTCTCATGGCAAGTGGAATTAATTTTCTTGCCCAAACCAACAACAAACACCTTCTGCCATTTTTCCCAAATCATCATTTTGACCTCTTCCACTAATCTCCTTGAGCTCAACTTTTTACCACAGCTCCTCCTAGTCCCCTTTCACCTCCAGTAACAATGGAAAATCCATAGCTCACTTATTGGATGGGTAAAACCCCACTTCCTCCCTCTGGACAGCCCCTGTACCCCTCTTCCTCACCTCCCTCCTCACTCAAGTGGCCATCCATGGCATCCAATGCTTCCTCCCCATTCTTTACTACTCCCTAGCACTACTGGACACAAGTGGCCGCGCCCACTTCCCCTTTTTTATGCCATGGCATGCCATTTGGGCACTCTAGAGCGCGCTACAGTGCGCTCCCGCACTGTAGCTGCCCCCTTCCAACCGCCTCCGGCCACCTCGGGCCTCCCCAGCGCGCCCGACGATGCGCCTCGACGTCTGCAACATGCCACGGCGCTGTCCCCTTCCTCTCTCCTCCTCCCCGCACCTCCGCGCTAGCAAACAGAGGCCGCCCGAGCACGCCAATGGTGCGGCTCACACGCGTGCGTCTCTGACCCCTCCCCGCTCTCTCCCTTAGCTTCCCTCGGCGTAGTCCACGCCCATGAACACCCCAGTCACGGCGCCAGATCCTCCCGAGCCCTATGGCAACGAGCAGGACCTCGCCGGTGCACGGGTCTACGGTGAGCCGTGGCTCGCCTACTTAAAGGCCTCCCCGAGCCTCTCCCTCACCACCACTCGCTCCTAACCCCTCCAAATCGGCCCCCTGTGCCCTCCACTCTCCTCCAGGACCACCCGAGCTTGAGATCGAGCTCGAGCTCCGCCGCTTCGGCTCGCCGGAGTTCGCGAGGTATAGGCCTCCCGCGTTCTTCTTCTGCCTCGATCTGGAACCCCTGCAGCCCTCTGATCCTTTCCCCCTTCTTTCCCCTCTCTGTAGCTGCCGGAAACGGCTGGAGTCACCGCCTCCCAAAGCTCCTCCGCCGCAGCTCCTCGTTGCCGGCGAACCAGGCACCCCCGCCGGCCAAGTCCACCACCCACCGACGTGCGGCAGTCTCCTAAAGCCATCCCCGCACTCGCCGGAGCTCGCCGTGGCCTGCATCGTCGCCGGTGAGCACCGCGACCCCCCTGTCCACGGGTTAGTGATGACAGGTGGGCCCCGCCTGTCATCCTCACCTCTCTCTAGCCCCCTCTCTCTCCCACTGGCAGCTAGGCCCCGCCCGTCAAGTTCAAACCTGGCGCGCGCGCGCACGCCGGCTCGGCTGGGCCGCGTCGCTGGCTGGGCCACTGCCCTGCGGCTGTTCTGGCCCAGCAGGCACAGAGCCCTTTTCCCTTTTCTTTTCTGAACAACTTGTAAAATCCATAAAAAAATTCAAATTAACTCCAAATTTGATGATTCAAATTTCTAGTAGTTTCTAAATTCATTCCCTACCACATGGTGCTACTTGCACATTTTTACAAAAATATTTCTTTCACAAATATTTAGCAAATCCTATTTTTCCATTTCTTTGATAAACTTTAGAAAACAGAGAGACCATTTTTTCCAAATTCCATGATTCAAATCCTAGATGTCTATAAGTTCAAAACTTAGTTTTTGAACATTTTTACTAATACTTTCTGTATCACCTCAAATAATGGTCTATTTCTTCATATTTGTCAACTTTGCAAATTCATAGGAAATTCATTTGAACTCCAAATCCAGTGAAACCAACTCCTAGATGCTTCTAAAATCATGTTTTGTTAAATGGGTTCCTTTGCTCATTTTTCAAAAATATTTTTTTGTACACTTCTTGCAAATCCATAAACCCCTTGATTCAATCATATCAAAATGTTTAGAAATGTCCATTGATCCACTTCCAATGAAATCACCTTGGTCATTCCTCATATGACCAGAGGTATCCTAGAAAAGTCCAACTCTCATTTTTAGAGCACTTTTATTTTCTGTCTTGTTGTGTTGCTTATTATGGTTGCTTTCAACGATAGTTGACGAAGTAGACAAAATGCTTGGAGTTGGACCAGAGATATTTGAAGACCTCGAAGACTTGGTTAAAACAGGCAAGCAGCCCTTTGACCATGATGAACCATTTTTCATCATAATAGCATTTTCGTTGTTTCATCAAGTGCGTGATATATATCTTGAATGGCAACCTTGCTAGGCTTGCCTCCGTTGCATACTCCATTGATACTTGCATTGTTCATGACTCTACCCTTGCTTAGAGTTGTGTTGGTGGGTTGTAGAAATATACTATAGTAGATGGCTACGCAAAGTGGGTCAGGGTTATGCATGGAAACAAAACAAGTATGGGTTGACATACTTGCAAACAGCCCAGTGGGTGCCACCAATGCCCCTGGGAGATGATGATGAACTAGGTCACTACTTGGTGGAGAGGTAGTGTACCGAGGCTCGATAAAAGTGTTGTTTACAGAGACGGATTAGATTTAAGATTTGTCGACTGTCCCAACCTTACATGCATAACCACTCCACCCTTATATGGGAAAGGGCATTATTGATTACCTAGGCCGATACTAGCTTGGAGCCCGCATTACTAGTGACGGGAGAGTTGTTGGTGCGCTCTCTCGGGACGGGGTCGTGCCAGGTAGGGCGGCCATGACTGTTTTCACAGGGCACCGGATACACCGTTGTGTCCCCTCTCGGATGTTACGATCTCGAGTGAGTCTCGTATGATGTACATCGTGAGGATACGGAACAACGAGTGGACTCCTTGTTAGTGTCTCTAGGAAAGAGTGATTCGGGTGCTTACCTCGGGTACTTGAGGTACCGCGGGTCGTGGATGACACGGAAGTTCCCCGGATCTTGTGGGTAAAGTGTGCAACCTCTGCAGAGTGTAAAACTATTCGAATAGCCGTGTCCACGGTCAAGGACAGTTGGGTGGTGCTGCTTAGACTACGTCCATATGTTTCTGACAAACAACACGGTTTGGTAAATCTGTTGGCGTGATTCGTGAGGAAGTCACGATGAGCTTGAGTATGAGTTGTTCACAACTCTATCCCGATGTTGATGTCTGTAACCTCCTGATACTTGTTGCATACGCATTCATATCCTTGATAAATGTTGATCATACTTGCATGAGAAAAACTAGCTTTCCGCAAAAATGCCAAATTAGCAGTAGTGCCTTGCATAATTATTCTGTTATCACCCTTGGGTTGCTTGCGAGTACATTCAAAGTACTCATTGCTTGCCACTGGTTATTTTATTGGCCAGGCATGAAAGAACATAATATGAAGAAGAGTACCTCGGTGACGAACATGCGAGCTAGGACGCTTCCCAGTCAGAATGCCTGTAGGGTTAAGGCAGATGGCATGGGTCCAAGTTATCGATGAAGATTTCTGCTGCGATGCTATACTCAAGACTTGACCATAATGGTCCTACTTGTGTAATACGGTATGTATGGATGTAAGACTCTTGTTATTCAGCTTTGTGTGTTCAGTGAGCATTGATCTCTGGCATCACTGTACACGTGCATTCGGTGATCACGACTTATGAGTCGGGGTTCCACTGTATTGGGTGTGTTGGGGACACAAGAGACTCTTTGTTATTTGGTTACAGGGTTGCTTGAGAGAGACCATCTTCATCCTACGCCTCCTATTGATTGATAAACCTTATGTCATCCACTTGAGGGAAATTTGCTACTGTCCTACAAACCTCTACACTTGGAGGCCCAACAACGTCTACAAGAAGAAGGTTGTGTAGTAGACATGACCCTTATATAGCTAAAGGGCATTGTATCACATACCTCAAAGCCTCTCAGAAGGCTAGTGTAGGCCTCGTTCAACCCGCTTTTTGCGGACTGAACCTTCTCAATCGCCGTACCCATAAGGTACGATGTTTGTCGGTGTCAACCGGCGGATCTCGGGTAGGGGGTCCGGACTGTGCGTCTAAGGCGGATGGTAACAGGAGGCAGGGGACACGATGTTTTAACCTGGTTCGGGCCCTCTTGATGGAGGTAAAACCCTACGTCCTGCTTGATTTATTCTTGATGATATGAGTATTACAAGAGTTGATCTAACACAAGATTGGAGAGGCTAAACCCTAGAAGCTAGCATATGGTATGATTGTATGTTGTCCTACGGACTAAAATCCTCCTGTTTATATAGACACCGGAGGGGGCTAGGGTTACACAAGGTCGGTTACAAAGGAGGAGATATCCATATCCGTACTGCCTAGCTTGCCTTCCACGCCAAGTAGAGTCCCATCCGGACACGAGACGAAGTCTTCAATCTTGTATTTTCATAGTCCAACAGTCCGGCCAAAGGATATAGTCCGGCTGTCCGGAGACCCCCTAATCCAGGACTCCCAAAGTAGCCCCTGAACCAGGTTCAATGACGATGAGTCCGGCACGCAGTATTGTCTTCAGCATTGCAAGGCGGGTTCCTCCTCCGGATACACCACAGAAGATTTTGAATAAAAGGATAGTGTCCGACCCTGCAAAATAAGTTCCACATACCACCGTAGAGAGAATAATATTTTCACAAATCTAATCTGCTGACACGTTTTGGCAACATGACATCATGCCATGGCTCGGTGAATTATTCGAACATTTTTCTTTAACCAGCCCCGCACACAACGTGAGGCAGTTTCTTGACACGTCTTGTCAAAGCAGAGATCATGTCCCCCTTATTACGGGATTCTCATCAATACGGGCGTGGGTAACCCAACCGCGCCATCAATTACGGCGCTTGGGGGATAAGCGAGTTTTACCAGGCTAGTGGGGGCGCATAGTTTCTGCCACCCTTCTAAGGGGATAAGGTTTAACCTTTTTCTACCCACGCCTTCTTCCTCCTTGCTCATCCATTCTTGCGCACTCGAGCTCCAACGCCCAAGTCCACATCCTTCTCCTCAACCTTCTCCAAACATATCCGGAGCAGGAGGCAAGTGGATGGCCTCCTCCGTCACGGAGGGCCACATCAAAAAGCTACACGGAGCCGGATACTTAGCCGTGAATATCACGCATCGGCTGCCCGCTGCGGGGCAGATCGTCCCTACCCCGAAACCTCACGAGAGGGTAGTTTTCCTCCACCACTTCCTCCGCGGACTGGGGTTGCCCCTCCATCCATTCGTCCGCGTCTCATGTTCTACTACGGGCTGGACTTTCATATCTGGCCCCGAACTTCATCCTCAACATTTCGGCGTTCATCGTCGTGTGTGAGGCTTTCCTCCGCATCCGGCCCCACTTCGGCCTGTGGCTGAAGACCTTCAATATCAAGCCGAAGGTGGTGGGAGGCCAACAAGCGGAATGCGGCGGAGCCATGGTGGGCAAGATGCCCAATGTTATATGGCTTGAAGGCTCCTTCGTGGAGACCATAAAGGGGTGGCAATCGGCGTGGTTGTACATCACCGAGCCGCGCGACACCAACTGGGTGGTGGCCCCCGAGTTTCGATCCAGAATCCCCACGCGGCTCACCTCCTGGAAAGAGAAGGGCCTATCCTGGGGTTCATCAGTGGAGCTGGACGGACTCCAGAAATGTATCCGGAATATGGCAAGCAAGAAGCTCAAGCTTGTCAACATAGTCCAGGTCATGCTCTTCCGCCGGATCCTCCCGTGTCAACAACGGGATTTTAACTTGTGGGAGTTTGACCGGCCAGCACCAGACTCTGAAGCGAGCTCTTCGACACGACGCACAAGGATGTCTGGAGGGTGTTGTTCAAGGGCGCCGAGTCCCTCCTCTCTCTCACCGAGGACCGCGGTCTAAGCGCGAAGCACCTGTGAATCAGTGTAAGTTCTTACATCCGGTAAGATATTTATCCCCATAGCTTAACCATGTGTGGGGTCTGAGCTCCCATGCCTTTGACAGGGACTGGGTGTGGATCGGAGAAGATCAACTGTCCGGCCCCTCTGCCCGAAGACACTGCGGACGCTCTCCTAACGGAGATGCTGACTCCGGCTCCTTACGAGGTGCCGGAGAAGACCAAGAGGAAGGCCACGGGAACCCGAAAGAGTTCCCGACGCCAGGTGGTACTAGACTCATCGTCCGATGACTCTGCGATGCACTCCTCCCCCGAAGATGAGGAGGAAGATGAAGATGCTCCCCCTTCAGCCGGGGGAGACAAGAAAAGGAAGGCCGCCCCAACCGGGGGGCCGAAGGGTCCAAGAAGGGAAGGACTCTCCTTCCGGACTGCTCCCCCGCCGCCGCCGAAGACGAAAACGAGTGGCTGCTCAGGGCCAAGCCCCTGGCGAAGTCGTAAGTATTCGGATACCAGAGTAACTCATAGCATACCTTTGATGCACTGCCTCTCCTAACGTCGAATATGATTATGCAGACTGCCCCAAGCCCGTATCGACGTATCTTCGTCGGGCGGCTCCTTAGACTCGTTGGATATGGATAGCGATCCACTTCCGACCGCCACCTCCCCTTGCCCTACGGACAATGCCGAGGTGCTATCTCGAGAGGCACCGGGTCGAGTGGAGACAGTCCCGAAGGCGCCTCAAGGCGACCTTCCGGACTCCGGGAGTAGAGGGGGTAAGGCTCCCGAGGGCTCCGAGTTCGGCCTTCAGCCGAACACTGCGCCGGAACCCCCAGTGGTTCCGGACTTGGGCAGGCGGCCTCCTTCCAAAAGGGGCAAGATGCTCGTGCCGGTGACCTTTGTCCATCCAAAGGCACCGGACAATCTGTTGGGAGCGCTTCGCAGCGCTTCCATCGACAAAGAGCACCGCACTATTATGAGTGTGGTGATCCAGAAGGTTCAGTCCGCCAAGAGCGGACTGACTGAAGCCTGTGCCAGCCTTCTAACAGGCTTTGAGATAAGTATTTGAAATATAGGAAAAATATTACCGCATAGACAGTAGCCCCTGATGCTCTGTTTGGTGTTCAAAAAGAAAAGCCGAATAGAGGATCAACTAATATTTGCAGGAGTCTAATATAAGTATGTCTATATGCATATGCAGGCTTCACTGCTGGCCTCTACCGCACTGACTGCGGAGGTCGCCGTACTGAAGCAGGACCTCGAAGGGTCCAAGAAAGAGCTCGGCCTTGCCAAGAGGCAGCTCGAGGAGAACAAAGGTAAGTAATACCTAGTTTGTAGATATGTATGTATATAAAAGGGATGCGATTGCAAAATGACAGGATCATCTTTAATCTGCCAGGGGCCACGACCGAAGTGGCAACCCTGAAGCAAGCGCTATCCGAGGCCGAAAACAAAGCAGCCTAGGAGCGCACCGAGCGGGAAAAACAAGAGGCACAGGTGGGCGAGGTGCAGCAAGAGCTCCACGCTCTCGTGATGAAGCACGAGGCGTTGGAGCTACACTTGAAGACGCGAGAGTCCGAGCTTGCCGCGGCCCTTGAGAGTGCCAAGAGTGCCAACGCTGAAGCCCAAAAAGGCTCTCCAGGAGATTGATGCGATGAAGAAGATAGTGGCAGGTAAGGCATTCTATATGCAAAGCAAGCATGTGAAAGTAAATTACTTGTTACTTACCTAAATCCGGAGCTCTCCAGGAGCATTCACAGATTTGCCCCGCAGCGTGTCGGATGCCGCACAGTTTTACCAGGCCGGGGAGGGAAGCTCAACAGAGAAGCTGTTCTGGTCTCAGTATACTGAGACCGAACACCCGATGCCTCTGAGTGACCAGCTGAAGCAACTGGTCGAGCTGCACAAGGCGGCCGAACAGGCCATGAGGGCTTTATAGTCCGGATGTGGCCTGGTGACGCCCTTCCCAACAGCTACTTCGCCTGGTGAGGCGGCTTGTGATGCCTGCCCACGGTGGAAGTCATCAAGCGGTCTGTCTGCATCGAAGGTGCATGTCGGGCTTTCGCCCGTGCGAAGGTGCACTGGGCCAAGATGGACGCCGTGAAGCTGGTGAAGGAAGGGCCGCCGCAGGGCAAGGAGCATCACCACCCCGAGATGTACTATGAGGGTGTCCTGAAGGGTGTCTGTCTTGTAGCGGACGAGTGTGCGAAAGATGTAATATTTGAGTAAACTTGCTCGTGTAATCATGTATTATGAAAACTTGTTCATATGCGCTATGCAACGCTTGTATGAATTTAAAATATTGCCTTATGTTCGGCTGTTTATCAAATCTGAGAGATGGCTAGTCGTCGGCTTCTGCGCGAGTGGCACGAGTGCTGGGGTGTTCGGGATAAACCTGAGCACTCTTGTTCCCATTGTTGGGTCCTTCGAGGGAGGTCCTCAACACAACGAACAAGGCAGTCGGACTATACTGTGTTATCACTCTCACTTAGCCATAGGATTCTATAATTTTAAATTTCGGCGAAGCCCCTAGTAATCGGAAGGCCGAACTCGGGGCGGGATACACGCCTTAAGCCAGACAGGGCCGACTCCTTGCTCTAAGCGGCATAAGTCTTTAGGGACTTGAAACCTCTCGAACAGCGACCAGTCTCTCACCTTATCATGAGAGTCAGTTTTAGCTTTCTCTACTGAGGTGCTTAGCCCAGCAGAACCGGGGCACAATCGCAGTAGTTCTCCCAGTGCTACCTTAGCCGATATAGCGGAACGTAAGGTACCAAAACATGGGAGCCGGGAAAATCCAACTATTGACCCAAGACATGATTCGGAGCTGATGCATATAATGCTATATGTTTGGGGTGCCGCACTGTCGAAAGTGTTCGGACTTCTCACGCCGCATTATGGGGTATGCTTAAGCCCCTGGTGTATTGGTCGTACCAGAGTGTACGGGTGCTAGATGTCATGAATGAACATATATATGTAAATGAAGAATGCAATAATAGTCTTAATGCTATGCATTGTTTTATTCAAAAAGGTGCATTAGAGCAGAATGATACAAGTAGTGCGATAAGCAAAACGTAGGACTATTTGACATGTCCCTTCCAAGGGTGAGCTGAGGAATAGTATTAAAGCAAGTATTTCACTCGTTATCGTAATCCACCTGGGAGTTCCGTGGTGTGACGTAACTCTCTGCCTCCTTGGTTGCTGCATCATGTGTTTGGCAATCATGCTGCCGGATGGGGTTTCCCGGGATTAAAGTCCTGAAAGAGAAAAATAACAAAGCGGGAAGCCCCTAGTGCAGTTTAAGACACGTCTTGGGGCGTGCCGTAGTCGTGCCCCCCTCCCCACCTGTGCCCATGGTATTTTTAATGTGTAATTATGTACGCGTGGCGCGGATTTCGCCGTTTGGCTGGGACCGGGGTGGGGGCCGCATTGCTATGCGAGCTCGAAATGTGCCAGGCGGTCCAGTTGCCGATTACTCCGGGCGCGCTTGAAGGTGTCCGGGTCCTTAATCGCCGAACTAGTGGATTGCCTTAAGACGATGTTTTGCGCTTCTGCTGCGAGGGCCGCAGTGTGCTCCTCCGTGCAGAGAGAGCGCTCTGTGTTTCCATTGACTGTTATGACCCCCCGAGGTCCTGGCATCTTGAGCTTGAGATATGCATAATGCGGTACCGCATTGAATCTCGCAAATGCGGTTCGCCCGAGCAGTGCATGGTAGCCACTGCGGAACGGGACTATGTTGAAGATTAACTCCTCGCTTCGGAAGTTATTCGGGGATCCGAAGACCACTTCCAGTGTGACTGAGCCTGTGCAATGGGCCTCTACACCTGGTATGACACCTTTAAAGGTTGTTTTTGTGGGTTTGATCCTTGAGGGGTCTATACCCATTTTGCCCACTGTGTCCTGATAAAGCAGGTTCAGGCTGTTGCCGCCATCCATTAGGACTCGAGTGAGGTGAAATCCGTCAATGATTGGGTCTAGGACCAGTGCGGCGAATCTGCCATGACGGATACTAGTGGGGTGGTCCCTACGATCGAAGGTGATCGGACAGGAGGACCATGGGTTGAACTTTGGGGCGACTGGCTCCAATGCATATACGTCCCTGTGCACACGCTTCCGCTCCCTCTTGGGGATGTGGGTTGCGTATATCATGTTCACCGTCCGCACTTATGGGGGGAACCTCTTCTGTCCTCCGGTGTTCGGCTCCCAGGGCTCCTCCTCGTCATCGCTATGTGACCCCTTATCTTTGTTTTCAGCATTTAACTTGCCGGCCTGCTTGAACACCCAACAATCCCTATTGGTGTGGTTGGTTGGCTTGCCGGGGTTGCCGTGTATTTGACACGAGCGATCGAGTATACGGTCCAAACTGGACGGGCCCGGAGTGCTTCTTTTGAATGGCTTTTTCCGCTGACCGGGTTTAGAGCCTTTGAATCCGGCATTGACTGGCGTATCCTCGGTATTGTCACTGTTAATGCAGTGCTTATGTTTGTTGCGACGTGACCTGCCGTTGCCATCGCTTTG